>NC_050531.1:17526572-17541393 GCF_002922805.2 Oryzias melastigma
AAAAAAAAAAAAAAAAAGAAAAAAAGCTAGTAAACAAATATTTGCAACAAGAATGTTTTTTAGCTATTTTTATACCATAAATGATTTTTACAGTACACAAGGTGTGTACTTGTGAGATGATCCTAGTATTAAAAAAAAGCTTTTACTTTGTTGATAAAAAGGACTTTATTATAGCATTTAATAGAACAATTAAAGGGGTTTCACACAACAATTATGACTAAATTTAATCCAAAAAGGTGTGGGAGGGGGTTGGGGGTTGTTTCCAAGCAGGAAGTCCTAATTTGGACATAATTTATACCAAGGTGCAATCATTGTTCATGCCTAAAGCTGTATGCAGATCATTATGATTTCAACTGTTAAGGTTTGGAGGTGGAACACCCTCCACCCCCCACCTCCTCTTAGGAGGTTCATTCTCCACCCCAGTTGGAGGGAGATGAAGGCATCACAGTCCACTCCTCACAATAGAAGCACTTCCTCCAGGCCTAATGGCCTCTGAGCCACAGCTTTTGTCCCCTGATTAGCCGGCCCATTCAGGGCTCAGCCTCCTAATTGCGTCGCCTGTTTAGCTACCCAGCATTACAGTAGGAATTAATGAGACACAATTATTGCACCTATAGAAGATCTCCCATCCCGCGACCACTCCGATCAGCGGGGAGAGCCCGGCGCATAAAAAAACCTCCTTGAGCCTCCTGTCAAAAAAAAAAAATGTCGAGCACAAGGAACCCAACCCCCCTTTCCACTATGCAGGAGAAGAAATACATGTATTTATTCGAAGCTATCTCATAATTAGGCCCTAGAGTGAATGAGGGAGGGAGAGCAGGAGATGGGAGAAGGAGAGAGGGCTGTGGGGGTGGAGGCAGCATTGAATGGGAAAAAGAGACCCGCTGATACAAAAGGCAGAAGAATGACAGGCTCTGCAGTGAAACCTGCTCGCCGAATCCAGGAGCAGGGCTATGGAAAAGATGGACGAGAGGGGGGCAGGGAGAGCCAAGACCCAGACCAACAGTTGCAGATAAGATTTCATCCTCGTGATTTGTGAAGGGCCATGAGTCCACCAATCCTCCTTTTTTTTTCTCTTACTCCATAGTAACCTTAATAAGACAGTGTCAAATACATTTTCTATTGTTTTTTTTTTTTGCAATTGAAAATGAGTCAAGTTTACATGATCATTTGTTGAAGTAAACCAGAAAACAATAGTTACTCTACTTATTTGGTATCCATTTTTGTATTACTGGTCCATTCATCCAACTTCTATGTCTGGTTAATCTCTTTGGGGTTATTAGGTTGCTGGAGCCTATTCTAGCTATTGTTGGTGAAGAAAGTCTGTCCCAAGGGATTTATTGCTTGCTATTTCAGGTAACGTCAAGAGTCACTGTTTGAACTTTGTCTATAAACAAATTGAAGCTTTTTCAGTACACCGGGTAAACTCAAGGTGGACCTAGCCCAACTATCTATCTATCCACTATTGAAAGTCTCTGAATCCTTGTCAGGGTTGTGGGTTACTTCAGGCCTGTCTCAGGTATTGCTGGGTAAAGGTGGGTTCAATCTGGACAGGTTGCCAGTCTGCTACAAGTCTTCAAAGGTCATTGGCTCAACTTCCTATTTATACCACTAAGTAAGTTTTACTCCATATTTACAACATGATGCAAACATTGTGTCTAAACTTTGTTCAAATGCTTCAGGAGTATTCCAGGTGTTTTTGGCTAGTGCAAATGTAATAACCAGGATGGCCGAGTGGTTAAGGCGTTGGACTTAAGATCCAATGAGCACATGCTCACGTGGGTTCGAACCCCACTCCTGGTACTTGATATTAAACCAAATTATTTCTTCTCGCTATGTTAATAAACCAGAACTGCATAAACTCCATCAAAACCAGACTAGAATGGCCCAAACCATCAGCTTACCACCACTATACTTGACTATTCATCACGAGTCATACCGCAATTTCTACTAATAAGAAGCTTTTTTCAGAGAAAGAAAACATTTACACAGCTGTCACTGTACCACCACCATGCTTGACTACGTTTGACTCCACTTACATTTACAACATGATGTAAACCTTAGAAAAATTCTGTATTTTGTCATAAGAGACTATTTGTCTAAATGCTTTTTTTTCAGAATTTTCTAAACTGTATCAGTGACTTTGTAACCAGGATGGCCGATGGTCTTATTATTTTATAGATAAACCAGCTTTGTAAAAATTGTATAATTTCTACCAACAACAAAATCTTTCCAGAGAGTTGAAATGGCCCAAATCATCACTCTACCTCCACCATGCTTGACTGTCTGTCACTCTGGACACACTATGATGCAAACCTTTAAGAAAATGTTTGCCTCAACAGACTGTTTGACCAAATACAGGAAAAGAAGAATGATGATTGTGCTTTATAAAGAAATGGTTTAATTTCAACCAAAATTGATTTAACGAGAATAGAAATTGTCAAAACCATCACTAAATCACAGTGATTTCATTACATTTGTCTGTGATGTTGAGTCATTCTCAATATAAAGCAAACCTTTTTTTTACAACACACATTATGTCCAAATGCTGGAAATTTTTTCTATTTAATCACTTTTTTGAATTTGTTTAATTCTCTGAGATGGAAAGAGAGTCTTGCAACCAGGATGGCCGAGTGGTTAAGGCGTTGGACTCAAGATCCAATGAGCAGATGCTCACGTGGGTTCAAACCCCACTCCTGGTAATTGTTATTGAACCAAAGTATTTCTTCTCACCATGCTAATGAACTAGAACTGCATAAACTCTATCAAGACCAGAGTAGAAATGGCCCAAACCATCAGTTTACCACCACCATGGTTGACTATTCATTACGAGTCATACTGCAATTTGAAGATTTTTCAGAGAAAGAAAACATTTACAAAGCTGTCACTGTACCACCACCATGCTTGACTCCGTTTGACTCCACTTACATTTACAACATGATGCAAACCTTAGAAAAATTCTGTATTTTGTCATAAGAGACTATTTGTCTAAATGCTTTTTTTTCTGAATTTTCTAAACTGTATCAGTGACTTTGTAACCAGGATGGCCGAGTGGTTAAGGCGTTGGACTTAAGATCCAATGAGCACATGCTCACGTGGGTTCAAACCCCACTCCTGGTAGCCACCAAACCTTTGTTTATATGTGGCTGTGTCTTATTATTTTATAGATAAACCAGCTTTGTAAAAATTGTATAATTTCTACCAACAACAAAATCTTTCCAGAGAGTTGAAATGGCCCAAATCATCACTCTACCTCCACCATGCTTGACTGTCTGTCACTCTGGACACACTATGATGCAAACCTTTAAGAAAATGTTTGCCTCAACAGACTGTTTGACCAAATACAGGAAAAGAAGAATGATGATTGTGCTTTATAAAGAAATGGTTTAATTTCAACCAAAATTGATTTAACGAGAATAGAAATTGTCAAAACCATCACTAAATCACAGTGATTTCATTACATTTGTCTGTGATGTTGAGTCATTCTCAATATAAAGCAAACCTTTTTTTTACAACACACATTATGTCCAAATGCTGGAAATTTTTTCTATTTAATCACTTTTTTGAATTTGTTTAATTCTCTGAGATGGAAAGAGAGTCTTGCAACCAGGATGGCCGAGTGGTTAAGGCGTTGGACTCAAGATCCAATGAGCAGATGCTCACGTGGGTTCAAACCCCACTCCTGGTAATTGTTATTGAACCAAAGTATTTCTTCTCACCATGCTAATGAACTAGAACTGCATAAACTCTATCAAGACCAGAGTAGAAATGGCCCAAACCATCAGTTTACCACCACCATGGTTGACTATTCATTACGAGTCATACTGCAATTTGAAGATTTTTCAGAGAAAGAAAACATTTACAAAGCTGTCACTGTACCACCACCATGCTTGACTCCGTTTGACTCCACTTACATTTACAACATGATGCAAACCTTAGAAAAATTCTGTATTTTGTCATAAGAGACTATTTGTCTAAATGCTTTTTTTTCTGAATTTTCTAAACTGTATCAGTGACTTTGTAACCAGGATGGCCGAGTGGTTAAGGCGTTGGACTTAAGATCCAATGAGCACATGCTCACGTGGGTTCAAACCCCACTCCTGGTAGCCACCAAACCTTTGTTTATATGTGGCTGTGTCTTATTATTTTATAGATAAACCAGCTTTGTAAAAATTGTATAATTTCTACCAACAACAAAATCTTTCCAGAGAGTTGAAATGGCCCAAATCATCACTGTACCTCCACCATGCTTGACTGTCATGCCAAGTTTGACTCTAGACGGACTATGATGCAAACCTTTAAGAAAATGTTTGTCTCAACAGACAATTTGTCCAAATGCTGGTAACATTTTTTATCCAATTTAATCACTTTTTTTGTATTTGTTTAATTCTCCGAGATGGAACTGGAACTTTGTAACCAGGATGGCCGAGTGGTTAAGGCGTTGGACTCAAGATCCAATGAGCGCATGCTCACGTGGGTTCAAACCCCACTCCTGGTAGCTATCAGATAGTATGTAATAGTGACTATGTCCTTTAATCAGGGCCAGAAGTGAGCTTTGTAATGAGTGGTGTAATTTTTACCAATACTTTTATATGAAGATTTTTAAGCAAGGTGAAATAGGACAAACCATCATTCCACCACCACCATGCTCACTTGTTAATTACATATTATATAGTCATTTAATACAACAAAGACAAAGAAAAACACATTTACACACTGAAGCTAAGTCAATCCAGCAAATAATTGTTTTCAAGTCAGTTCATTAGATACCTAAATAAGAACTGAACATAGAAAAAAAATATTCTTTGCTTTACTCTTTTGTTAGTCTTAAAATCCAAGACAACTTTTTTCATTTGTGAACCTCATCCTTTCTTTTGTCTTTCTTCTCAAAGGGGGTGGAGTCTTTTGATTGACAGGCGACTTAAAGTCCTCTGGTTTTGAATGGTCAAAGAGAAGGTGCGTATCTTTTGGGTTGTTTTTTTAATCAATTTTCAGAATGTCATGATTTTGTAATGCCATATATGGACACCCCATTTGACACCCCAGATCTATGGTCAAAGTCAGAGTTTTTCTTTTGTTTTTGACTGCCTAAATGACACTAGTATTCCACTAATCAGAAGAATTTGTTTGTTTGTTTTGAAGTTCCTGCTGCATTATTGGAATGTTTTTTTTTTCTTTTCTTTCCCTGACTAAAACACACACACATCACCCCCTCGGTCACTGCGGCTGAGCTCGGTGTCGCTGACTGTTCAAACTCCAGTACATTAGCCTCAGTGTTATCAGCAGTGGGAGCCTGGCTGTCTCAGGCCAGCTCAGAGCGCTTTACCTGAATGGCCTTTGTTTTCCCCGTGACTGCCCCCTCCCACCCCCTCAACCCCCACCTGCCTTTGAGCAGGTAGGAGCCCGAAGCGCTTCCAGCCTGGATCAGGCCCTCCTCAGGTTTCCACACTTCTCTGAAAAATAGAAGGCGGGGAGGGGGCAGGAGAAAGAAAAGAGGAGAAGAGCCACTGTGACATCTAATACAGGAGGTCAGAGGCCCAGGTGAGCTTAGCGTGTAGCCTGTCAATCACACATCATCCTGCGAAGCCTGGGGGAGGCCCACCCCCTGCAGTTTGACTGCCGGCTCTGCTCGACCTCTGGAGCCCGCCTCACCTCTGTCTTTCATGTCACACTAAAAATGGACTTAGATGGAGCTCCTCTTCCTCACTTTTGCAACCGCATTTATGCAAAAACCTTTTTGCACTGAAGTCTGTGGAAAAAGCCCACAAGAATGCGGCCATGGTCGTTCCTGATAGAACAATTAGCCATGCAGCGCAGTGAGAGCACTTTACGCTGTCTGGAGATGCCGATCTTAATGGTGTCGCTGGCTGATAAGACGGTCTTCAGTCCAGATTAGTGGAGACAACATCAGCGGCTGGAGAGTCGAAGCTTCATTAAAGAGCGCCTCACCTGTCTGAAACAATCAGGGGTGGGAAAAAGACAAAACTGTGGCTCTCAAAAGCAGCTCGATCTGGTCTACTTTAGTTATTACCACAACGACGCCCTGATTTCAATTGATCCAGACAGTGTTTGTTGGAGAGTGAGTTTCAATCCACATTGTTCGATTTGATCAGGAATGCAATTTATCACTCATGTGTAAAGTAATGTCAGGAATTCTTTTCTTTTTGGATACAGAGTTTATATGTCATGGGTTTGAGCATTTAGAGATCCAATCAGAGATTTAATATACGACCGAGATATCTGGATCTTTGTATATATACTATATATCCATCAATTTTCTTTACCCATCATATCCCTTTAGGGGCTTATCCCGATTACTGTTGAACAAAGGCGGCGTGGTCCCCAAACTGTAGCAGGACCACGTTAACCACTCCCACATGCACACATAGGAGCACTTAGAGTAACCAATTCACATATGAAGCAAGTCTTTGGACTGTGAGAAGAAGTCAGAGTGCCCAGAGAAAACCCATACATGCGCAAAGACAACATGCTAACTTTACATAGAACGGGAGCATGGAATTTGATTGATGTGATTCTAAATCAGGATTTGGCAACTCCAGGCCTCGAGGGCCACATTCCCTCATGTTTTCCAACATATCCTGATCTGGGATGTTCACATTGGCTTGACACACCTGAACCAGGTAATCAGTCATGTTTGGATGTCTGGAAATCATGCAGACACAGCGGCCCTCGAGGTCAGGAGTTAGTCACTTGAGCCTCGTTTCCACTGTGTGGTCCGGTCCGGTAAGGAGTGGTACGGTACGGGGTAGTTAATTCTGGTGAGTGGTTTGTTTTCACGGCGCATGGTGGTGCAGACCGCTGGAGTGTCATTACATCAGCAAAAACAATAGAGGTCATCCAGCAACTCGTCTTTTTCTTGCTTTACTTCTAGTACATTGTGTATAACAAGTATTTAATGTTGTTAGAAGGAAGATTCCAGGTGGCCAAGAAGAATACTGCCGTAAGATGCTTACAAATGTTGGAAACGCTAGCTTAAATGAGGACTATATTAGCACTTTGTAATGTTGTCGATCAATCTTTTTGGGTTACTTTCCAATGATTTCAGTTTTGTAAAGCCCAGATTCAGTTACATTATTTTTGACCAAGTTGACGATAGTTGACAGTATAATACAAATTATCCTATTACAACATTTTTTGACACACATAAACTAGTTGGAGCCCATTCAGAACACCTTAAAGTAGAGGTTGCAAAATGTAGTCAGGGTCTATTGGCAGCTTTTCTAGAGACGGTTAGCGGTGACACCACTGTGAGAAGGGGCCCATAGGACCATGAGAGACCACAAGACACATCGTCTGATGGTGTAGGTTTTTTTCCCAATAGAAAATTGAAATAATGCTGACATATAATTTAGACCAAAATATTTTTAAGGGGATGTTTTCTCCCAGAAATAATCATGTATTTTTTGGAAAAACTCCTGCAAGCAACAGTGAAAACTTTAATGACTAGAAAACGTTGCGATGACCTCAGATTTTCAGACAGGAATAACCGGACAAAGTACCACCTGACGATCTCTGGAGCGTCTCATCTTTAGCCTCACGCCTGAGGAGGTGTTTTGATTTTGTACTTCAACAAAACAAAAGAAGAAGTTTTTCCAAAAAAGTTTCACCTGCGTCATTTGACCAACAAATGCGCAAAACAGCATATGTGTTTGAATGAAGACACAAGTGAGCGTGCACTTGTCGGGTTTCAGTCGCACACGGATCAGCTTGCGTGTGTGTGTGGAATTTTGAGCGTCTTCTCACACCCCCAGCTCCAAACAGACCCACGAAAACATGTCGAGCCTCAGTGCAGCTGATCAACCTCTCATCAGACTCTTGTTTCTGTGTTGGGACAGTAGTTTGGTACAAAAATAGCACCTTTCACAGATGAAATAAAGTGTTTTACAGAGTGAAACACATTTAAAGACTAAACAAATTAACTAAAATCTCTTTAAAAAAATGTCCTTTAAAAGCCTCGTTATTGTCGGTCACCTGAAGGGACATGGGCAAGACATTCCAGGGTTTCAGAGTTGAAAAGTGAGGTCACCTCAAGTTTTATGCTAAGTCTTTGGGGTCTTTAGTGGATTCAGAACAGAAGACCAAAGGGGATGACTGGAGATATTTGGTACCAACAGTTGTGAAACATAATTAAGAGCTCTTAAAATCAAATACAAAAATTGATAAAAACGTGATTAAATGTAATTTTTAAATAAACCATCCACATTTTCATCATCAGAACACAGTAGAGTCACAAATAGATGTGAGATGTTCATATTGATTACATTTTCACTTTGTGAAATCGGTGACGTCATATTCGAGGTTTAGACAAAACAAAGTAGTGAGCATGGTGTCCAAATTTCTTTTAAAATCCAGGGTACTACATAGTCCCGCACGATATAGTTTAAGCAGTTAGGGATTTGGTGGGAATTTGGATATAGCCATTCTCTTCAAATTCAATTGTTACTACCACTTGATGACCTCATCAATAGTCGCCACTCTTTTGTGTTAGCGCATAGCTGCCAACACTTGGAAAGTACATTCCGGTAACAACATCAGTTTTTTTACTTTCAAAAGTCATGCCAAAGCAAAAAGTCATGACTTACATTTAAATATAAACTTCTGTGCTTCAGAGAACACCCACGTGAAGAAATACATTTCTCCTCCAAGCCATAAGCGCGATGTGGACCACCATACCAATGGAGGAATAGTCACCTCCAAGACGCTACGGTTCCTCCTTAAAATACACTTTTGGACACCACTACAGCTTCAAATACCCCTACAACTGGAACCAGAGGAGTAAGAAAGAGATTTGGATCTGTTTTTCAAGAGGGATTATGAATGAAAGACAGGATAAAAACATTTTATTACATCATCATTCATATAATTGAATTATGTAATAAATAAACATAACTGCAATGATCTGGAAAGTTACCTTTTTTTTCCCACATCATACCCGCTTCTGTGTGGGTATGATAGTAATGACTTTTCACAGCTGGAGGTGCCTTTGAGTGTTTACGTGGAGGTGGAAGCTCATTGAGAGGAGGAGGTGATCCACTCCGCAGCGACGTGGAGAGGCGGGAAGCTAGCAGCAGCTAAGGTCAAGACTGTCCCACATTGTGGCTTTGGGGAAAGTTGAAGTTGAAAGTTTGTTCTCGCCGACACATATTCCCATAAACACAAGCCCCCCTGGAGTCTCACCATGCCCCCCACCAAAAAAAAACATGTCCACCTTATTCGATCTGTCTGACAGCATCACTAGTGTTTACCTAAACGAGCGCGCCGTCTGCTAATGAGCGCTGTGGAGTGCACGGTGGGGCCGCTGCTCATCCTCTGATGTGCACACCGAGAGGAATGGGGAGCTTGATCGCTGCTCGCCAAGAATGAGTCGCCACAAGGTCGATTGTGCTCCACACATCTGCTGCCTTGCCGTTCCTCCATCGCTCTCCTTCTGGACATGCTTTCTCTACCTGCAGACCTCGCCGTTCGCCGTCCTTCCATCTCGCCTTCCCTCTGTCTGGCAGGGATCCTTCGCCCAGCCATCTGTTTTTCTCTAATATGATCAGGAAAGAGGAGAGATGCTTTATAGAGAGGGTTCTGCTTGGGTGTCATCAGTTGGATTTCAGTTTCAGGACAAAAATTCTTTCTGTACAGAAAATGTTGACGTTGATGTAAAGTCAATGAAACTAACCTATAAAAACAGCCTGCAAGTATAGCATCAATCTCAGTGTGTGCATTTTGTCCAATGTTTATCTCCATCAATAAAAGAGTGGTAGAAAGGGATATTCAAATAAAGATCGATTTGATCTGATTTGATATGATAACTCATAGATTTTCACCCTTCTTCTGTCCATCAAGTCGGCCAAATCAAATTTTACCCGTAAACGTCCCAACATTTAAAGTTCGTACTTAATTCCAACACTCCTGCCTTTCTTTCTCTCTTTGTCTACAAACATCTCTTCATTTTCTCCATCTTTTACCAACAGTTCTTCAGTTCCCATCAGTACTCTGTAAATCTACATCTCCAGTGGGGGTTGTTGTTCACCTCAGCCACGACCAATCCGGCAGGAAAATTCTATTTGTGGTTCACACGATTGATTCGGCTTCAGTTTGTCATTCCTAAACCAACTCATTGCATTTACCAGGACTTGGGACGGGGACACGAAACCCATTCAACATTTAGACATAGCAGTCATGCCGTCAGAATATTAGAAATCCAAAAACATACACATGTAAATGCTACCATTTTTAAGCCTGTAACATCGGAGATGTCATCTAAATAAATACACTCTTTGACCTACTGTAACCCATTTTGGCAATCAACATGAATCAGAGTGGGCTGCACGGTGGCGCAGTTGTTAGCGCTCTTGCCTCACAGCGAGAAGGCCCCGGTTCGAATCCCGGCTGGGACCTTTCTGTGTGGAGTTTGCATGTTCTCCCCGTGCATGCGTGGGTTTTCACCGGGGACTCCGGCTTCCTCCCACCGTCCAAAAACATGCTTCATAGGTTCATTGGTGACTCTAAATTGTCCCTAGGTGTGGATGTGAGAGTGAATGTGTGTGTGATTGAGGCCCTGCAACAGACTGGCGACCTGTCCAGGGTGTACCCCGCCTTCGCCCTTCAGTAGCCGGGATAGGCTCCGGCACCCCGCGACCCCGAAAGGGAAGAAGCGGTCTGGAAGATGAATGAATGAATGAACATGAATCGGATGATTCTGATGCGGATGAAAGTGGCTTTTCTCTGCATCAGAATCCGCTAGATAACTGTGTGAATGGTTGAAGACTTACAGTGATCACAATAATGTGAACACTCCAGTGCTGAAGAGTCAAGTCAGAAAACAAGAATCTTTCCAAAAACAAATGCGTTCAAAAAGTGCTGCAATTGTGTCTGAAAATCTCTTTATTAAGCTTGATAGAAAAAAAGAGAAAGAAAAATGCTGAATTATCACTTTTTGATTCAAAGAAGGTTTTCTTTTTGCCCATATGCTGGAACCAGATGGCGGGTCTCCATTTCCATGGTGCCATCTATGTTTTGTTAGGTTTTATCTCTGGAAACACTCGAGCTGCAGCCCTTGTTTGAGCAAGTGTCTGTGTGTGTGTGTTTCCTGCACACAGCCCTCTGAAGGCTGGCTTTCAGGATCAAGCGAACAAGTTACATACTCTACAGGAGAGGAGATAAACCTGACCGGCGTGTCAAATATCAGCAGTCACATCAGCCGAATGCACATCAAGCTAGATCCTCATCATTGAGGACATCTCCAAACAGCAACATTAACATCTCTAATTGTTTTATTTTTGCAAAATTACCAATTGTATCATATATGCTAACATATAGACGCAAACGTGAAGTTATGTCTGGTGTTTGCAAAAAATATACCAAAAACTTTAATTTTTTCAAGAAAAAAAATGTTTTTTCAATTTTCTTTGGACCCAGCTGGTGTTTTTAGTGAGGCTGATGTGTCAAAGGTCAAACGATTCCCATCTGCTGCTACCTTCGCCTCATTGTTACCCATGCGATATGTTGCACCAACAACAGTACTATCATCAGACTCAAGGCGTTTGACATTCTCTCTGTCATGAGAACCGGAAGAAGTAGACTATCTAAACACGGACCCACTTAAACAATCAACGTAATTGCTGTTTTTCTGGTGAGGGCAGCTGGGATACGTGCCTCAGGCAACCTGATATGTGACAAAAAAGCTGCTAACCATCAGAAAACTGAATCCCTGATTATTCTAATACAATCATAGTTGGTTGCAGAATACTTTTCTCAAATATAAAAATGTTTTTTCTTTCTATTTTTACAACTAAGTATCAAATGCACCACTAAGTGTAAGTGTAGATGCAAATAATCCATATGATCTTAGCTGATCTGTAATTCATAAATCCCCATAAATACATTTCCAACTGTAATATATTTTAAATATCTATAATGGAAACCCATCACCTTCCTGTTTGAGACAGGTTTGAAAACAAAAGTACGTCCAACAAGAAATGTAAACTTTTGACTGCATAAGAGAACTGGACCAAGTGATTTTGATGTCACCCAGAGAAAATGGCTCCGACAAAATCAAGTCAATTCAGTCGCCATTATTTTTGCAATATGGTCGTCGCCATGTTGGAACAGGACATCTTCAGTGAGCAACGATTGGTCCAAGTCGTTCTGAGTCTATCACTTGAATCAAGGCTGTTTTTATCTATATGGAATCAGCCAATCAAATATTCTGAATGTTCGATGTGAAACCATAGTTTTATTAAGTGTTTATAAATTGAATAACTTGCACTAAGAAAAAAAAAATCATACAATAAAAATTAGGATTAGCAAAAACAAGGTAGGAAAACTCCAGGTAGCAGAGCAAGAATGACTACTGTATTTTACATGCTATAGGACATCAATAAATGGTGTATTTTTGAACGTATGCCAGATAAAAGGCACATAAAGACTAAATTAGGCGCATTAGGTTAAACAGAAGAGTCAGAGATAAGTCTGTCAGTCAGACTTTATTCACTGCATTCACAGTGACACAACAACTTGTTTGTAAATCGCTACATTAGCTACGTTAGCATATTTACAACACCTGTAAGTCCCAACCTTGTTTGCAATATGTAAAAAAACCTAACTGATACCAGTGATACAAATGTTACTGTGACTACACTAACTCCCAACCTTATAAACTTTATAACACACAGTCTGACAACGCTATACATTAGCCACGTTAGCTTTATCCAGTAACACTCAGTTTTGTTTGCAATAAGTAAAAAACAGACTGATAGCTAAAACAAACTTTCCTGTAACTATGCTAATTCCCAACCTTGTTAGCTACACATAAAAAAAAAAAACGGTCCGAAATAGATACGTTAGCTACGTTACCCATGTTAGCCACGTTAGCCACGTTAGCGTATTCACAACCCCTCTAATTCACAACTTTGTAATATATATAAAAAAAAATGAAAACGGTAAGACAAATGTTACTGTAGAACTCCCAACCTTACTAGACACAAGTAAAAAAAAAAAAAACAGTCTGACACATTAGCCACCTTAGCTTGTTTACATTAACACTAAACTTTATTTGCAACACGTAAAAAACAGAGCAACATCGCTAAAAAAAACGTTTGTGTGTCATTTTTTGAAAAAAATAAAGCTTTTAAGTCCCCCATCTACATTATTCCGAAGAATATATTGACTGAGTAATATTTTTTGTCCTTCAATAAAAATCTATGACTTCTTGGAGCCAGCAGAAACTTCCTGTTTGGAACGTGAGGTGGGAGGGGTCACTCAGTCCACTTCTGATTTACAGTCAATGGTTTAGACATGTGTTACTCTGTTGTCTCCACCTATTACTGACTATTTCCTTTGTCCTTTTCTCCATCAAGTTTTCTGGAGCCTTGTCAGGACAACGTTCCGTTCTCTGTGACTTTACAGCTCCTGCTCTGCCTCCACAATGAGAGGATTTACTGCGGGCCTCCGTCCTCCCAGCAGGAGCCTGATTAGAAGGGCCGGCTCTGTTTGTGAAGGTAATGGCCCCTAGGTGAGGCAATTCGCAGAATACATGCAGTACGCTCCACCACCTACGGAGCCCCTACCCCAAAAAGAAAGGGAGATTCTGACGGGGGCTGGTAGGTGCTCGGGTCCCTCCAAAAATCTCCTCCACCTGAAAGTGATTACCAGGCCAGCCGTGAGCAAACAAGCCCCATATGGAGAGCCTGTAGCGGGGGCCGACTGGAGGCTGGGGAGCCCTCCTCCAGCTCTCAGAGAGAGGAGGCCTGAGCAAACATGGCTAATGAAGTCTTAACAAGCCGCCCGGGGTTAGCGTGAGCCTGCTAAATGCCACTGAGGCTCTTGGAATTGTGTCCGGCAGATTGGCCAAATCTCCTCCAAGCTTTCCTTTACAAGATAAAGTTGCATTAGCATATCTCTGCCCCACCATCTTTGAGGGACGTCCAGGGTCTGGCGAGCAGTCCCCACTTGTGGGCTTCCTTTTCTTCGGCGGCGCCACTTGATTCCGACAGACTCTGAGTCGCTTCGGATCTCGACATGATTGCGGATTTTATTCATTGGTCCTGGAGTGCTGCTCTTCAAAGGCATTTCCTCCCAGCGAGCGAGGACGGGCTAGCAAAAAAAAAAAACTCAGATGAGTGCGCTCCCCTCAGAGTAAATCATTACCGTCACTCCATCAGCACCCATCCCTCACTCCCATTTTTTTTTTGTCCTGGTTGGCTCATCTCAAATTCCATGGTTTATTATTGGAAAAATATCCCACCGTTCAAAGCGTGCCCAAGCTGACATACCTCTGCGGCGCTGGCAGCTCCGACTCTTGCCTCCTAATCAAAAGCAAACAGCCATTAACAGTGCTCGCCGCTTGTTATCTCCCACCAGCCGGTCACTCTATCAATCTGTTGTCTTGCAGGAGAAAAGAAAGCTGCTACACAGGAACTTTAATGCTTTCAGTGCTGCATCAGATGGGTGGAAGATGAGTTTTCTTCCTGCATCCTCTCCATTCAAATGCAGCAGAAAATGTGTGTTTGTGTGAGCAGGCAGGCGTGTCCACGTCTGAGGAAACAAAATGCCTTTTGAGAAAGCTCTTGTTAGTGAAACGGAGATCAGGTTTCCAACAGATGTGGGGAGGTTTTTTTTTTCTTTAGCCAGAGGCTGGAGGATCTGCTTTATGAGGCAACAATCCAGAGTTAATTACACATTTCCTAAATTTATTCAACCCAAAAAACAGTTTTATTTTGGAATTTTAAAGGTAATTTGACTTATTTTTTTGTTACTTTTGGAGAGCATCAATTAACTACATCCAAAGCGATTTTTAATTAAAAAAAGA
>NC_050531.1:17541637-17560787 GCF_002922805.2 Oryzias melastigma
ATCTTTAGAGATCCTGGTGGAGCTGCTTTGTTTCTCTTATACAAAAAGTTATTATAAATAAACTCAACAAATTCACATTTTACTCTAAATGTGTTTAATTTTAGAGTGCATGTGTGTGTGTAAATGTGTGTTAATGTCTGTGTGCATGTGTGCTTAGAGGGTCCATTTGTGAGTGTTTGTGTGCATCTTTGTGTGTGTGCATCTGTGCATGTGTGCGTGTGTCTGGGTGCACGTGCATGTGTGCATTCGTCACTGTAGGATTAAAGTCACTTCGCCGCCGAGATCCTAGTCACTGTTTTAGGCGGGCGTGCGTGCGCTGATAAGAAGGACTCAGCCTCCGCCCGCGCGCGCTCCCGGGCTCTTTGCATCCCGCAATTACGCCCCCCGCGGCGCGCGATGCAGGCGTTAAACGAAACATTAGCGCCTCATTTGAAACATAAAAACAGCGCTCGGAGAGGACGGGCGGCTCCCCTGGGCGCCTTATCTGCGCAAATTAACTCAATTTACGCATCCGGGGGCCCGGCCGCTCCATCAGTGGAGCCACAAGAACCCAGCTTACACTTCATATTGATGGGAATATGAAAAACATTCAAAGTGAAGTTTATTTATAGAGTTTAACTGAGAATTATTGAAGTTTTTCCTATAAAAGTGTGCATGTTTTGGAGCAGAGTGCTGTATACAGTAAGCATTGATTGAAAAGGACTAGCCCCGCCCCTGTCGCTCTCTGATTGGATGAGCGGCTCCGGGAGGGTGTCTCCTTCCAGCCTCCAGCGTATATGAGCGTCTCCACCGCCGTTAGGGGGCTGATTTGTATGGGAACCGGGACTGGGGGAGGGCAGGCTGCATGTAGGCGCTGTGGGGGCTTTTTTGCGCGGATAAAACGAGGCTCCTGTGGTTCCATGCGCAGCGTTTGGAGCGCTCATTGAGCCAGAATCCTCCTTTTGATTGTTTTTTTCTTAAGCCTGCTTCCGCGCTCCTCCTTCCTCCTCCTCAGCTGAGAGTAAACACGGCTTGCACGTTGCGTGCAACTCCGTGGAGGATCGGGAAAAGATGATGCGCAGCGTGTAGCCGCGGATTTCTATGCGCCACAGCAGCGGAGGGGGGGACGGCATGGACATGTTTGGGATTTACCTCCTCCTCTCCATCGCTCTCCTTCCCCGCTCCAGCTGCACCACAGCTAAGGAGATCACCTGCCAGGGGATCGCCGTGCCTCTGTGCAAGGGCATCGGCTACAACTACACCTACATGCCCAACCAGTTCAACCACGACACGCAGGACGAGGCCGGCCTGGAGGTGCACCAGTTCTGGCCCCTGGTGGAGATCCAGTGCTCCCCGGACCTGAAGTTCTTCCTGTGCAGCATGTACACCCCGATCTGCCTGGAGGACTACAAGAAGCCGCTGCCGCCGTGCCGGAGCGTGTGTGAGAGAGCGCGCGCCGGCTGCGCGCCGCTCATGAGGCAGTACGGGTTCCCGTGGCCGGACAGGATGAGGTGCGACCTGCTGCCCGTGCAGGGCAACCCGGACACTCTGTGCATGGACTACAACCGGACCGACTCCACCACGGCGTCGCCCGTGCTGTCCAAACCCACCAACCACCCGGGGAGGAGCCCGAAGAGCAAACCCGGGAAGTACAAGCCGCCCGCCGCGCCCTGCGAGCCCGGATGCCGGTGTCTGGAGCCCATGGTGGCGGTGACCACGGAGCGCCACCCGCTCTACAACCGGGTGAAGACCGGGCAGGTCACCAACTGCGCCATGCCGTGCCACAACCCCTACTTTACGCACGACGAGCGCGCCTTCACGGCGTTCTGGATCGGGCTGTGGTCCGTGCTGTGCTTCGTGTCCACCTTCGCCACGGTGGCTACGTTCCTCATCGACATGGAGCGCTTCAAGTACCCGGAGCGACCCATCATCTTCCTGTCCGCCTGCTACATGTTCGTGTCCGTGGGCTACATCGTCAGGCTGATCGCGGGACACGAGAAAGTGGCGTGCAACCGCGACTTTGACGTGGAGCACATCCACTACGAGACCACGGGCCCCGCGCTGTGCACCATCGTCTTCCTCCTCATCTACTTCTTCGGCATGGCCAGCTCCATCTGGTGGGTCATCCTGTCGCTCACGTGGTTCCTCGCCGCGGGGATGAAGTGGGGCAACGAGGCGATCGCCAGTTACGCGCAGCACTTCCACCTGGCCGCGTGGCTCATCCCGAGCATGAAGTCCATCGCGGTGCTGGCGCTCAGCTCCGTGGACGGGGACTCGGTGGCCGGGATCTGCTACGTGGGGAACCAGAACCTGGACAACCTGCGCGGCTTCGTCCTGGCGCCTCTGGTCATCTATTTATTCATCGGAACCATGTTCCTGCTGGCCGGGTTCGTGTCGCTCTTCAGGATCCGCAGCGTCATCAAGCAGGGCGGCACCAAAACCGACAAGCTGGAGAAGCTGATGATCCGGATCGGGATCTTCACGGTGCTCTACACGGTCCCGGCCACCGTCATCGTGGCGTGTTACTTCTACGAGCAGCACAACCGGCAGGACTGGGAGATGACGCACAACTGCTCCAGCTGCCTGCTGGAGCGCGCGCGCAGCGGCCCGGACTACGCCGTCTTCATGCTCAAGTACTTCATGTGCCTTCTGGTGGGCATCACGTCCGGAGTCTGGATCTGGTCCGGGAAGACTCTGGACTCGTGGAGGACTTTCTGCACGCGCTGCTGCTGGGGCAGCAAGGGCACCGGCGGCTCCATGTACAGCGACGCCAGCACCGGGCTGACGTGGAGGTCAGGCACGGCCAGCTCGGTGTCCTGCCGCAAACAGATGCCCCTGTCACAGGTCTGACCCCCCACCCCATTCAAGCTTAAGTTCGGACTAGTCCTCTCCTCAAAAGTGGGTCAACTCGGGTCAAAATTAACCTGAACACAACATCTTCACAGTTAAAATCATCTGTTATGATGATGAATGGATGTGAATTTGAAAATAATGAGTGTTGACAAGTTAACGGGTCAGTTTGACCCAAACACAACATAAGGGTTAGATTAAGCCTTAAACGCCCCCAAATCTCTCTCCAATTGTGATCCCCCCCCTCCCTTTTGTGATATTTCTGTATAAAAAGTTCAGACTAGTCCTCCCCTTTAAAGTGGGTCACCCCTTATTATGTGCTCGGGTCAAAATTGACCCGTTGCTTTAACACAGTTTAAGGGGTAATGGTTATCATAGTCAAACTAATCTTTTACCATGAGTGAACCTAAATTTGAAAATGGTGAGTTTTGATAAGTCAATGGGTCCATTAGACCCGAACACAATATAAGGGTTAAATTTAGCCTTTAGAAGCCCAAATGATTCTTCTATTTTTTGGGTCAATTTCTAATGTATTTATATAGTATTTCTGTATTAAATTTACATTTATGTGCAGGTCAGGCATGGCAAGTTCAGACTAGTTTTCTCTTCTAAAGTGATTTACCCCTTATACTGTGCTCGGGTCAAATTGACCCGTTGTTTCAACACAACATAAGAATTAAAGATTATCACAGTCAAACTTGTTTTTTAACAATCAGTGAACCTTACTTGAAGATGATGAATGCTGGGTGTAAGTCAAAGGGTCATTTTGACCCGAACACAAAATAAGGGTTAAATTAAGCCTTAAGAGCCCCCAATCTGTCTCCATGTGTGTTTTTTTTTTGTTTTGTTTTTTTTTTTGCAATTTCACTTGTATTTATATATATGTTCCGTATAAAAATGTACTTTAGCGTGTAGGTCCGACACGGTCAGCTCAGAGTCCTGCAGCAAACTGACACCCCTGTCACATGTCAGATCCCCCCATTCAAGCTAAAGTTTGGACTGTTCCTCTCCTTTAAAGTGGTTTCCCCCCATATGTTGTGCTGTGGTCAAAATTGACCCATTGGGTCACAATATAAGGGTTAAATGGAAAGGAACACAATGTAACCCTTATATTTACTCGTACTGTGTTTGGGTCAAAATTGACCCATTGTATTTTATGACCTGTTACATTGTTTGGGTCACAATGTAAGGGTTTGATATAAGGGAAAACAGTAAAACCCTTATATTAACTTTTATATGTTTTTTACGGGTCAATTTGACCCGAACACAACATAAAGGTTAAATTAAGCCTTAAAATCCCCCAAATCCTTCTCTATTGTGTGTTTTTTGTAATTTCACATGTATTTATATAAGATTTCTGTATAAAAATGTACATTTGTTTATAAAAGAAAACTTTATAAGATATTGTAAATTTGTACAAAGTGTAGATGCATCTTTTTGGTGAGAAAGCAGCCTCTATTTTGACAATAAAACACGCAGTTGGCCTGTTTTTGGTGGTCCGTCTTCCTTTCCGAGGCCGCTTTAAAAAAAAAAAAAAAAAAAAACTCAGCAGAAAGCAGTAATTAGAGGCGAGGGGTTGAGCTGGAGCATCTCCCATAATTGTTTGGAGGCCTCTTCACATGCTTGCCGAAGCCTGCTTTCTTGATTTAGTCAAAAAAGGGGGGGGGGGGGGTATAAATGCAGGGAAGGGGCTCTTTTCATCTGCAGAAACTTTGATCTCTTTTTTTTATAACAGCCTGTAGAATAAAGGTGGTGTGTAGTTGGAGTGTCTGATGTGCCAAGGTTCCCCCTAAATGTCCCCATTTGGATGCTTTGATGGACGTCCCGCCGTTGAGACAGAAAGAGGGCTTTGGAATACTCTTCCAATGAAGGGGAGGGGGCTGTCAGAGGAGAAACCTGCCAGAGAGAGCTCCTGCATCCTGGGTTTGTTTTTCTTCTCCCATCATCCAGGGTCTGAATTGAAACATCTCCTCAGGCTCAGGCTGTGTCAGTGAGTGCAGGGGGGGGAGGGAGGATTGGAGGGGGTGGGCTTGACGTGAATGATGCTGAAATGGCAATGAAAGCCCCACAGGTGGTCTGTTCACATGATCTCACATCCTAGAGGGGGGTAGCCCTTAATCTAGCCTCCTTTTTTTTGTTGCTACAAATGTTTCTGCTTTGGTCCCCAATTAACCCGATGCACCGGTGTGAAGGGATACACTGTAACCCACCGTGATGGCGGATACTTTGTGTTCTTTGCTGCAGCTAAAGCATGCATCTTCTGATGCATTGTTTGCATCGAGCAGTGGCAAGCATCCTCAGCAACACTTTAAATGTGTATTTGCTGATATTTCCCTCCTGTGGTCTCTGGTTTTTGCAGAAATGAATCAAAGATGCCATGAGTTAGTGTAAAAGTAACACACAGCTCCCTCTAGTGGTGAAAAATAAGCAGCACAGCTCAAATTAAAAAACTGAATCCAGAGAAACAGTTTTAGGTGAAAACAGCTGGAAAATTCCAAGCATGAATGAGTTTAAATGCATTTTGCATAACAATTAAGTAATTATATATATTTTTTTCATTAGTTTAACAACTTAACAAAAGACTTTTGAAGAAGTTTCATTATCCCCTCAGTTTATTTTCACACACACACATATATATATATATTTATATATATATATATATATATATATATATATATATATATAAAACATTTTGTCAATATTTCTTCAGTTCCTGGTGATTATAAATTAACTCTTTAACCCTGCACGTGTAGATGATTGTCTCAACATCGTTCAGCTTCACAGTAAGGAGTCACATGACCTGAAAACATCCAAACCGTCCAATCGCAGTGCCTCACTCCGTGATTGAATCGTCTTTTTAGCTGATCTGCGTTCATCCAGCAGGAACCCGTCGACTTGCTACCTATCAAATATTGATGGCAGCGTTTGATGAGAGGCTGGCAGAGCAGAGCGGAGCGCTGTGAGGCGCGTGTTTGGATATTGATTGGTTCTTTCTACCAGAGGATGGTTTCCAACACGAGCTGGGGATGCAGGTGTCTTCTAATCCTCATCTTTTGTCTTTTTCCAGCTAACAGTTATGAGGGGAAGGTGATCAATAAAAGTAAAAAAAAAAGTTTCCACCGTACTCTTAAATCCATAAAGTGAGATGAAGAGTGCAGGTTTCTGGGACACAGCTGCTGACCCCCCACTGATGAGGATTCCCAGCTTACTCTTTGAGGAGGCAAAAATAGAAAAATAACATAATTCATGGTCCAGGGCTGCCTGCCTCATTGTTTCTGAATGAACCACTCTGTAAAAATCATTTACATTAAAAATAATAATAATAATACATGAAATGTTTTACAACTATTCAATTTTGACCTTTATATAGTGTTCAGGTCGAATTGGACCCACTTGTAGGCATAAATGTGGTCTATTGTGACCCTTTTATTGTGTTCGGTTCAAAATGGTCCTATTTTCACTTTTAAATTAGGGTCAATTTTGACCCGACCACGATTATGTCAAAATAGACCAAATTTCAAGTGTGAAAATGTGTCAATTTTGACCCTTTATAATAGTGCTCAGGTCAAAATTGCATTAATTTGGTCTATTCTAACCCTTTTATTGTGTTCGAGTCAAAAATGACACATTTTCACGCTTAAAATAGGGTCAATTTTGACCCAACCTCAATAAAAGGGGAAAAATAGACCAATTTCAGAAGTAAAAAACTAAATGACAAGTTTGAACATAACATTGTGTTTGGGACAGAATGTACCAATTTTTTTCAAGTGTCAAAACCCTCATATTTTGTTCAGCAAAAACTGACCCATTTCCCTCTTTAAAATGGGTCAATTTCGACCCGAACACAACAAAAGGGGCAAAATGGACCAATTTTAAATATGAAAATGGGTCAATATCGACCCTTATGTTGTGTTCGGTCAAAATTGACCAGTTTTCTTTCTTGAAAATTGGTCAATTTGGGCTCAAACAAAATAAACGGGTCAAAATAGACTAATAATAAATGTTTAAGTGGGTCAATATTGACCCTTATATTGTGTTCAGGTACAAAATAACCCATTTTCAAGTGTCAAGTTAAAACCCATATTGTGATCCAAACACAATCTAAGGGTCAACAAAATATGAGGGTCGAAATTGCCCCTTATTTTGTGTTTGGGTCAAAACTAACCAGTTTTCAAGTGTGAAAATGGATCCGTTTTGACTGGAACACAATACAATGTCTGAAATAAACATTTTTTAGTTTCTCCTGAAATGGACATCACTTATCAACAGGAAAGAACATCTGAGCCAGTCTTCTGGCTATGAGGGAAAGCAATGACCACTACACCACCATGCCACCCCTCATTATAATGTTACTAACAGCCAGACTGTAATGTCAGAGATATATCAGTATTAGAAATCTTTGAGGAGTTTTGATGAAGGCTCGTCCCCAAAAACCTACCAATTGGCCGAACATGGACAGACCATAGACTGTAAAAACAATATATATATTTTATATACAGTCTATGGAACAGACACGATACCCAATCAGTAAAGAGGAAAATGATCAGTACGTAAAGTTGAAAGGCAAACTTTTATTTTTCTGGTGGTGCTTTTATTTCATCTTCATGGAGTTGGCAATTCAACAGAGAGATCAGTATGACTGAGCGGCTCTGCAGCCAGCAGCTCAACCCCCCCTACATACTCACTCAGTCACCCAGCAGGACAGTAGTAGAGCCCCTCACCCCTTCACTACAGCTGCATTTCTATCATACTGCTGCAGATGTACTCACCTGTACTCCAAGTTTTGCAGCCACTTGAGTTGTAGTACTTTTGGAATTTCTGGTTCCTCAGCATGAACAGAAAGTAGTCCCTGTGGAGATGTTAATCACATCTCAAAGTGGGCGGGGCTCTTTGTGGCAACCCCAAAAATGACGGGTCCTAATGAATGCCACACACATTTATGTATACGACTGAGGCTTTTAGGAGGATTTAGAGACACCAGTTAATGATTTTAGGATGAAAATGTGATAAAACAATTTGCATGGACACAATAATAGAAAGTTGGTATTTCTACGTTCTTAGTAAAAAAGTTTTTGTAAAGAGAGATCTTATTTTTAGACCTGACTACCACGTCCTGCTGACAGAAAATTATTCCTGAATCTCTGACTTTAAACACCCGCTCCAATAAAATTGTTTTTGGTGTTTTTAATGTTTTCAGTGTTTCAGTGATTGCTCAACTGCACTTGGTACAAATGCAGCTGCACATCTTATGTTTGTTGTGTTTATGGTCTGTTTAATGCACAAAATTTAAATGCAGAACTTTTAATTAGGAATAAAATAAAAAAAGTTTCCTTAGAATATTATTTTTGGTAATTTATACTCTAATTAAAACATCTACATAAAAAACAAAACGTTTTAAAGTCTGTTTTTGAATATCAATCATTAATTTATCATTATCTTGGAGAAGTCACAGCAGAAGAGGAACTTCATCGTCACCAGAACTTTATAGTGTCAGATTTTGGGTGAATGCTACAAGCCTGCACCACTAGAGGGCAGCACAGCATCACACCTCCTCCACCTTATAAAATAAAATGAAGCGAAAAAAAAAATGAAAATGATTAAAAAAAAAAAAAAAGTTAAATAAAAATATAAAAAGACAGAATTTGAAACTACAAAATTAAAATTAAATGAAAAATAAAACAGGATGAAGCAAAACATGAAATAAAACAAGACAAAACAAGATTAAAAAACAAAGGAAAAAATACAATAAAACTAAAAGAAAAAAAAAGAAAATAAAAGCTGGTTTATTTGGAATAAAAACGTTCAAATATCCTAGATTTTGTGAAAAAAACGTAAAAAATGGTAAGTCCTTAAAAAGTTTAGACTCCAGCCGTGCGTGGGAGGGGGTGGGTGTAGTTGTCCACTTCAAAACCAGAGCTACCTAATAATGAAGATCAAGAGCTCTCCTCGTTCTCCTCGTTCTCCTCGTTCTCCTCTTTCTGTAAACTTCTCAGTAGTTCCGGTATCCGTGACACCGAGCGTTGATGGAGATGAATCCACATGAATGGATCAGTTCTGGGCTCTATTTCTGGTGCTGGGGGTGGTTGGTGCTCCTTGTGGCGGTCTCCATAAATACAGATCCCCCCTAGGGGGTGTAATTACTTTGTAATCCCGGGGCTTTAGGGCCCTTCACACTGCCCTTCACCTCTCCACCAATCGTGGAGCAGCGACATCACTGTTTTTTTTTTTTGGAATGACCTCCTGACCAGGACCTGGAGGCTATTTGATCCTGCTGACCCCAGCTCAGAGGGAGGGGGTGTAAAGTAACAGCAATGGGGGGTTTGCTTACCTACAACAAGCTACGGCATTTTGTAGGTGGTTGGAGGGTCAACAAACAGGTGGAGCGCACACTTTTAGATTTTAGATCATTCCTGACTTTGGTCTTGGTGGGGGGGTGCTGCTGCTAAATGGAGATGTGGGCTGACGGGAACACTAAGGGTGTGGATTCGTTCTGGAGAAAAAGCGTCACACCCACTCGGACTTCTTCTCCTGTCCCTCCTCGTGGTTCTGCAGCTCTGCGGTGCTGCCCAGCTCCACCAGCCTATACTGGCTAAGGGTTCTGGTACTGACAGCAGCAGAGGCCTCCCGAACCGGAGCCGCGGTGGCTCCACAGACCCCCAGGTCTCGTCTCGGAGGAGGTGGAGGTTTGCCGCGTTTGCTAACGCGGATGGACCTCGGCGTGCCCGAGGGCTCCTTGGGACACAGTGCCACCTCGCTGCCGTTCCTCTCCAGAGCGTCCTCCTGAAAAACGGAATCGATTTCGTGGTCCGGATGGGTGCAGTGGTCCTGATGCGTCGCTCTTCCTCCAGACGGGCCTTTCCCGATACGCCTGCTCTTGAAACTTTGCCCAGATTGTTGGTCTGGGTTTGGTAAGGCAGCTTCAGGTCCTCTTGAAGTAGCTACTGCTGAGAGGAAGCAGCGCTCCTCCTCAAACACCTCCTCCAGCACCATCTTCCTCCTGCTCTTCTGCTTCACCGAGCGTTTGACGGCAAACACGAAGTCTAGAAAGTTGAGGAGGAGACACAGAGCCGCCACGCCGAGCATAAAGTTGAGCATGACTGTCTTCTCCGTGGGCCTGGAGATGTAGCAGTCCACCTGGGTGGTGCACGGCGCATGGTGGCACAGGAACCGCCTGGGGATGTGGAACCCAAACAGGTAGTAATGCGCCGCTCCGAACGCCGCCTCCAGCAGCGTCCTCAACAGCAGGTGGAGAACGTAGGCACCAGCGAAGCTCTGCGTCGCCGCCTCGTTCACACACACCTTCTTCGGCGCCTCCTTGTGGATCTGATTGCCAGACGCCGTCACGGAGACGGAGTTTAACACCTTATGGACCACGTAGGCGACGAAGACGAGGTACGGGACGCACAGGGCCACCAGCTGTACCAGCCAGAAACGGAAGAGCGAGACGGGGGAGAAAAGGTCGTAGCACACGTTGGCACAGCCGGGTTGGATGGTGTTGCACACAAAGCGCTCCTGCTCGTCCTGGTAGAGGGGGTACCCGGCGAAGAGGAGGACGAGGATACGGAGGAAGACCATCATGATGAGCCAGAGCTTCCCTTGAAGAGAAACAACCCTGTGCGATTATCAACATCTGAGATGTCACCGGAGACACTTAAACACAAGATATTTAACGTACTATAACTTTTCAGCCGTTATCAATGTAATTCCAGTAGATTCTGAAGAAGAAAAGCGCTGCTTTTCTTCTTCAGAATCTACTGGAATTACATTGACAATGGTTGAAAAGTTACAGTAAATCAAAGAACAAAAACATTTGAGGGTGACTGGTGTTACGGCTACGGCCTACTTGGGGAAAGAAGTAGGCCAGGGCCAAATTCGTCCCCTTACTGCAAAGGTTCAAGCCATCCTTGATTTTCCAGCCCCTCAGAACCGAGAGGAACACTGTCGGTTCTTAGGAATTGCAGGGTACAACCGAGGGTTCTGCCGTAACACTGGCCACAAAATAAGTGTCTCATTGATACAATTTCAGCCAAAGAAGCAACAATACGATTTTTTTTCCTAGACGAATACATTAATAATAACATTAATAATATTTTTTTTGTTTGATTTTTATTAAATCACTCTTTTTAAGACATTTTTAAAAATAAGATTGATATATAAACATTTTTTTTTAAAGACAAAGCTGATTATTTAATGAGAATGTCCTAATTTCTTCACACTTACAGCAAACAGACTACTTTTTACTAAGGGATGAAAACTGTTTTTAGACTGTAGGAGGAAACCGGAGAACTCAAAGAAAACCCAGACATGCGCAAGGAGAACATGCAAATTTCTCCAAAGGACTGAGCTGAGGTACAAACCTCGCCTTATGAGGCGAGAGTGCTAACCACCACACCGCCGTACAGCCAACATCAGTGAAACACCCAATAATTTGAGACTTGTTCTGTGGCAGCATCTCAGGACCCAGATTTTCCAGCTGGATTTGTTGATACTTTGCTGGATCACGTATTCTGATTGACTGAACTCTTCCAAGTAATCAGCATTAAAGACGGGGAAGGGATATCTAGAAAACAAGGTGTTTGATCCCGAGGACTGGGGGAAGACTGTACTGTAGATTTATCTACTTCTCCAGTAATGGCAAGTACATTTATTTATTTTTGCATTACCAACCAAATTTTGATGCGTCAGTGATGACTGAAGCGGTTAAAAGGCAGACTACATTTTATTAGCAATCTGGATCAGAGAGGAAATGGTTTTATCACAACTGTGATCAACAAAAACAAATAATAAAAATGAATTTTAGAAAGAATGGAACTCACCAGGTTCCTTTGGGATCAATAACATTCATTGCCTTTTGTCAAAAGAAAAAAACTATTAAAAAAAAAAAAAAAAAAAAAAAAAGGTGCCAATACAGAGCCTTGAGGTACCCCATTAAAAATTTATTTGAGCATAAAAAGGGCTTTATGTTACATCCTTTAAAAGATTTACCAAGTAATGTTGGATTTTATTAAATAAAAAAAATAAAAATAAAAAAAAAATAAAAAAATGCACCGCACCGGCAAAATTAGCTAAAGCCCTTATGAAGCACGGCTGTGGAAGTGTGATGTTTGGGCTAGTTGGGTTCAACTTCACATCATCTAGAAACCTTGTAGTCCTCAAGTTCAGCTTGTTTTACAGAATTTTAGTCATTTCAGATCAAGAAAGCCTGAAATTCTTGATAGTCAATTTTTGATTTGACTTTTTAAGCTGTTTTTGTTACAGTTAAATTAAGAAGATTGGTTGCTGCCACAGACTAAAGTAAAATCAAGAAATTGATAGCAGTGAACTTATTTGAAATGAAGATTCAGGCGAATAGCTCAACTTACCCATCAGAGTGATGCTGTGATTGACAGAGATGAAGAGGAGCTCAGAGGTGCTCGGTTCCATCATGGCTGCCCTCCTCACTCTCCTCCAGTGGTTAAGGACAAACCGGTCTGCAAACACCTCGCTCCTTCTCCTGCCTCCCCACCGGAGGATCCTGGTACCTTCCAGCAGCAACCCACAGGTGGACAGACACTCCTGCATGGAGCATGCTCCTCGATGGTTGAAGTCGGAGCAAACCCCTCAGCTCACCTCTTCCTCTGCCCCCCTGCAGACAACTGTTCCCCCTCAGACAACAGAAGGCAGCGTGCCCCATTGTGGGTCTATTCTTAACACATTTCCAAACGCACGCTGATGTCCTGGCATTGCAGATATTTCGGTGCCCCCGGCTCGTCCTTCCAGGAGGAGGAGAGGGGGCCACAATCCTTCAGGCTTACTCACTTCAAATTGTTGCATTAGGTTGTCAGACACAATGGCAGGCATGCTCACACCGCACGCAGCTCCGTGATAAACTGAGATGTCACTTAATGGAGGAGGGGGATTTACTGCGGGGGTGTCACATGTTGGCATGAAATAACACTGGAGGTAATGATTAACCTGAAGGACGACGGTCACTGAAACATCCCAATCATGGCAGAGCATCAAACTGAAACGATAAGAAAATTACTGTTTTATAAAAAGATTTTTGGGCTGCTGGGAAAAAAGGGGAATAGTTTGAGTGGTGGTCAAGAAATTTCCAACCATCAACCATTACTTCTGCCAAAGTAATTAGAATAGAATGTTAAAAGTTAAACAATTTTGCTGTTTTAATCTTTAATAAATAAATGCCATATTTAGCTAAACATACCTATTTTTCAAGAGAAAAAAAATGTTTGAATGAGAAAAGATAAAAGTGGTCAAAGTTTCAAAATTTCTCCCTAATCCTTTTTGAACCATTATTTTCCTTGGTGTGCTGTAAAATGTTTTAGCACATCTTTGAGTACATTGGAAAAAAAAAAAAAAAAAAAAAAAAAAAAAAATTCAACAAGTACGCCAAGACCAGTTTCTCTACAGTGAAGCACATTGGCGGCAGTATCATGATGTGAAACTTTTCCGGAAGAAGCATTTTTGTGATAGAATCTTATTAACATGTCATAATACCTTTATTTTTTTTATGGCTTTTGTCAAAAAGTGCTTCCGTTTTACTACGATTGTAAAATGCTTTAGAAATAAAGACTCAATGGTTGGTTCAAAGGTCATAATATTCCAATAAGAGTTTTTGGACTACAAATTAATTAAAACAAAATCATTCAGTTTAAATCAATCATTTTTGTGTTGAAAATTCTAAAAAAAATAAAAATACAACATTTGCACATTTTACAACCTTCTGGTTATCCACTAAAAGGGAAAAAAAAAATCCTGATATTTTCCACACTATAACTTGCTCCGGAGTATAAACTGCAGAAGCTAAAAAAGTGCATATTAAAGAATTTTGGGGAAAAAAAATTAAATTGTAATGGAGGATAAGTTCAACACTTTTGAAAAACTCCACCCAGCCCGGCTTCTTATTCTGTGTCGCCATCAGTAGCAAATACAGATATAGACATCTACAGTGCCCTCTAGTGGTTGTTAGTGGCAAAACAAAGAAAATATGAACCTATTTACATAAAAAAAAAACACCCGAATATAAGTTGTACCCCCAGCCAAACTATGCAAAAGAATTTTTAAAAAAGTGACCTATACTCTGAAAAATACTTTAAGATAAATCAAATCCTTGTTGGTTTTTAGTAAAGAGACCGCTACTACACCCGCACTAAAATTAACGCAAACATTTCAAATAATCACATACAAAAAGGAAGAAATCTCATCTTTTTTATATAACAAGGTTTGAAATTTTAATCGTTTCACATGTTACTAAACATTGCTTTAGAAGAGGAATCGGTGAAAAACGAAGAACAATTTGGCAAAAGTGAGAACGGAAACTGGAACATTAGAAAAGAAATGTCACAGATGAAGGAAAATACTGTCTAACTTTTTTGGATCGAGGGGGACAGAAACCAAATGCCACAGCAGTTCTGTTGTTCACACACGACGTCATCGTGATCAAAGGAGATCAAAGCAAAAGTCATATAAACAGTGGGGGAGGGGCTACGGGAAGAATTGAAGACTCTATGCAGAGGTAGAGTTCAGTGCACGGGAACGTCCTCATCTTCGCTGTCCAGCCTGTGGCATCAGTGCTCATCTCTAGGCGGTTCTCTCTCACGCACAGACACACAAACATAATAAATAATGTCATACAATCTTTGAAATCAGCTGGACTCACGTAAACGCATCCAAGCAGCTTCTAAAGACACATGGCTGACAGCTCTCTTCTTTGACTTCATGTGGAAATATTCAAAATCTAAGTCCTTCACTCAGCTTTTAAAAAACGCTGATTTAGGGAGTTTTTTGAAGAAGAAAATCATGGAAACTGAAAGTGAAATTTTAAAAATGTGTGAAAATCGTAACAAACAACTTTCCAAATGTACGCAAAAGGAAACCGTATTTTTTTAAGTGGAGAAAAAAGATGAATTTCTCTGACTTGTGCCTAATCAACCAAGATAGAATCTAAGGTTGTGTCCGAAATCCCTCCCTAACCCCAACTACTAAAAAACTATATAGTGCAAGACTATCTAGTGCCCTGGATTTTAAAGGTAATTCGGACATGATGCTCACTATTTTCCTTTCATTTTTCCAAACACCGGATATGACGTCACTGATTTCACTGCATTTTTTATGACTCCACTGTGTTCTGATGGTGAAAATGTGGATGGTTTATTCAAAAATTACATTTAAACAACTTTTTTTTTGTTTGAAATTGTTGGAACGCAATGCATTGTGGTCTTATTCGCTAATCCCAAATGCACGCTAGTTTTTCGCAAAGACTTCTGGGATCATTTTTAGTGCACTCGATTTTGTAATTAGTAGATTCGGACAGCACTAGAATATGGTGAATGCACTATATAGTGATTATGGGGGAATTCGGACATAGCTCGAGTTTTCCACTTTTGATTTGATTCAAGAAAAAAGACATTTGATTTTATGCCAACATACAACTCTAAAAACATCGTAGATAGGAAAACAGGAAATTATTGGTTTATTTTACGATAAAATGTTTTTTTAAAATAGACAATATTTTGAATTACTTTTTAAAATTTGAGAAAGTTTTGGGAACTTTGAGGATCAAAAGAAAGGCTCTATAACCCTTTAACCCAGGAGCTCCAGTGTTTATGTTCTTTGATTTACTGTAACTTTTCAACCATTAGTGTGATCAATATATTTCCAGCAGATTTTGAAGCGGTGTGAGCAGCTTTTCTCCTTCAAAATCTGCTGGAATCATGTTGATCGCACTAATGGTGGAATAGTTAAAGTATGTTAAAGATTTTGTAATTAAGCGTCACTGGTGACGTCCTCATGTGTTAAAGGGTTAAAATATGACAGTTTCAGAGCTTCAAAAGAAGTATTTTCCATTTTTATGTTCTCATAAATCTAACAAATGAACAACATGAATGCAGTTACCTGGGAATAAATGAACGGTTAGTAATTTAAAAAGTGTAACAGATCAAAAAGTGGGATCTTAGGAAGTGCAAACACAAAGAAAAGGGGCGTCTCCCTTTAAAAATCAGAAGTCATTTTCTGTCCCCCCAGGGATAAAATTTGATCTAATATAAATATTCTTACATTTTTCATTCTCTTTTTAGATTTTCGAAAGTATTGTTTCAGTCTACGAATTCTCCGTTGTATTTACACTGTACAAAGAATTTAGAAAAACGTATACAGGCTCGCTTTGGGAGTTTGAATCATTCGATCCTCTTCAGCTTCAACTTTGTGTCATGTCCTTTTCGAGCTGGAAGAACCGTACAAAAAAACAACTGGATTATTGGTTCCCCTCTGACAGGAGGGAGGTGTTTTACCGAGCTTATTACAGGCACCACAGGTGTGGACGATGGCAGTGAAGAATGTCAGCTCTACAGTACATCTCAATTCTTCTCCCAAATATCAAAGAGTGATCAGAAAAGGGATGCAGGAATATTGCTTTATCTGCCTGGATATGTGGCTTCATAATTTCTGGAAAAAAACGGTGGCAAGTTTCCGCCTAGATGATAATGCAAAAACACAGAAGAATGGAGAACTGTTTAGGCTTTAGTACAAAAATAAAATCAAGTTCATGTAATGCTCGATTGAAATGAAAAGGAAGGACACGGCTCCTTCAATCCAGGGTTTTACTGGGAGAACCTCAGAGGGAATGATGCAGCTTATTTGTTTTAGTCCGTCCTTTGATATCTGCCTTTCATCTCCAGCAGGACTCGCGTTTTGGTTTGGTGCGGCAGCCGGCGGGACTTCCTTTATTTACAGTCACACTGTCTGTAGGTGAAGGCCTGTTTCTCTTGGCTGAAGCAGCCACGCCGCTCTCTGTCGTTCACTCCCCCTGGAGGCGGCCGCTGTTAGGAAATGATGGCTGGACACCAGCGCGCCACCGTCAGGTTGTCGGCGCTCACAGACCGCTTCTTGGCTAGTTTCTTCAAGTCCTTGTACGTGTCGTCACACAGTCGGGAGATGGCCTAAAAAGCAACACAGATCACAAACGAGATGATGACAAATCTACAACAGAAATAACAATATTGCGATATATCGCGACATTTAGTCCTGCGATTGATTCTCAGTAGGCTTTTACAAAGTATTGATAATTTATTTTCGTTGGAAGTGGCAGTAAAACGTTATATTCGTCATCCTTTGGTGAGACGTTCTTTCAGAGGTCGATGGGGGGCGCGCATTTCAAGACTGGCTGTCGTGAGTAACAGTGTGTCTGGAGGTACTTGAATTATTTAATTTTTGTTCTGTTGTTTACAACAATTCTCCACTAAGTAGTGACACTGCTGTTCATGTTTACTATTGTTAACACTGAATTTTACAGATATTCAAATTCAATTGGTGTCGATGCTTGTCAAAGACAGTATTACTGATTTCATCAATGTTGCACTAAAGTGTCTATTATTTGTTGCACAAAATAAGACAAAAGTTGTTTGTGATGATTGTGTTTAAGATAAAAAAAGTAAATTTGGATATATTTTCCTAAAAAAGATATGTTCTTCTATATATTGAGTTATTAGAGATGATTTTTATCAATTCTCAAAGTATTGTGATATCATCGATATTGTGATATTGCTGAGGTTTTAAGATAAAGTAAAAATGTTATGGCGACAGGACAATTTAGAATCCTAAGCGACAGCTGGGTGGCCACAGGGCGACTAACCGGCCAGCAGCTCTTTTGACTGCTGCCATATACATTTGTATATATCTATGACTTGGACTTATCTCTATTTTTTTTGTCTTACTGCGCCTCATAGTTTGGTGCAGCTCATATTTGAAAATAGACTATTAACTGACTGTGTGCCTTATAATTTAGTGTACCAAACAGTGCAGGAAATACTGAATTTGTACAGCTTTTTTTTTTTCTAACCACCCTCTAAGCGAACACTGAAAAGTAACACTTTTCAAAATTAATTTCCTGAAACCAGACCTCAATGAAAAGCTAATTTATGTTTTCCAATTTCCTTTGTATCTAATATTTTTGCTTTAGGTACAGCTAACATGGTTGAAAGGTGACCAATAATATTCACAGATGTCAGAAAATCTTGGTGCACCAGACCAAGCAGACCACCAGGAGGCAGTACAGCACACAGGGGGACTCCTCTCATCTTTCACCCGGTGATATGTGTAGGTGATATGTGTAAGCGCATCTTCTGTACTGTTTCCAGCAGTAACATCTAACGGGTTTTGAGCAAATTTTTGTTATCAATTCTTGGCACCAATGGATGCAGATTTTTTGGGGGGAAAAACTGTCATAAAATCATGGTCGTTTAGAGAAGTATTAGGATAATTTTTAGCAAAATATTGTTTTTGCAGTTTTTGTGTTGAACATGAATCACATAATGGTGACCTCTGACCTCTAGCTTCTGGGCCTTGTCTCTGCTGAGTGGTTCCAGAGGGAAGCTGAGGTTGTTGGCCTCGGCCAGCGAGCGCAGATCGAAGTAATACTTGGCGTAAACACTGGATGGCACATTGATGTTGAACTGCAACAACTCCAGGAACTGACGCTCCAACTCGTTCCTTCAACAAACAAACAAAGCAGAAACTGGATTTACATTTCATTGAAAGCAGACCGTTACAAAGTATTATTAGCAGACAACTCCAAACCTTGGCGTCCCAAATTTATGGTGTCAAGCGTCAAGAGTTTTGTGTGTTTAAGTCGTGACAGATTCATCGCTGGTAGTAGCTCCATCCCTCCTCCTCGTCCATGTTCCTCACCCACACGCTTCACAGGCGTGCAGCAACAGACGAGCTAAATTTAGCCGCCGCTGAAGCCAAACTCTGCCTAATAATGCAGCTTCCTTTCATCCTGCCCAAACACTCATCTATTTTTGTTTTTTGCTGTTCTTCATAATCTTCTTTCCAGCTTTTGTTTCACTGGAGAGACTCAAACTGGACCTCTTTGGTTTACAACTGGGATACTGTTTCATAAATGATCATATGACTGTTACACAGCTGACTGCAGGAAGCATGAGCGAGCCGATCCCACCGAGGAACTAACTTCTCTGCAACATGCACTTCTGCGTCTGTAGCTGTGGATTCTTACATACTGTTAGCTTAACGTCTTTGGGCAGTTTTTGATCTAAATTGAACACTTTTCTTGTTTTAGGAAGGCAACCTAATAAAATGATAGAATTTCTCAACTAGGAAGAAATATGTAAAATTAAGTTGACAAAGTTGGACTTGATGTCTGGAGGCAGGTGTAGAATCTAAAAATTGAAAGGAAGTAGAGGTGCTTTTTAAAAAAAATAATATTACTCAAATAGGGAAAAAAGTTTATGGAACGGTAAAAAAGGTACGGTGGCCCTAAAGGGTCACAACACAACACTTTAGGGCAGGGGTCTCAAACTCAAAT
>NC_050531.1:17560894-17590583 GCF_002922805.2 Oryzias melastigma
AAACGGAAGTTGCACTGTTTTAATTCAGAAATTTTTTTGGGGCGACCGAAAGTGTTGTGTTGTGACCCTTCAGGGCCACCGTAAAAAGGTAAAAACAAAAACAAATAAATACTCATGTTATGGTCTGACACTAGAGCTTCTGTCGTAATTCTCAAACTCACAATTAACGTGATTCCATAGTATTCGGAAGTGGAGAAAAGCGGCTTTGAGCTCTTAATGAACACCTCCTGTTAGTAATGTGTTGCATATCGGTGCAAAGCCACTTTTAAAGGGTTAAGTAACCTTAGTTAAAATATTCTACTCTACTATTGTCTACAGAATGGAAAAAATATTACTGTGTGTTCATTTCTGAACCAGATGTGTTCCATGAGATCGTTCACAAATTCAAAAACAAGAAAAATTAAGGATTTTTACAGATTCGGTCCTCCAAATGTCTCTAATGAGCTGTTTAGGAGTAACAACGTAACTGAATTAATCAAGATCAGTAAAAGTGTGTGTTTCTAGATCTGAAGTCATTCCTTATTCCTGGAAGATATTTATTTCATGCAGCAGTGGATGCAGTTTGTTTTTCCTGCAGCTTCTTGGAGAAGAGTTTTACTGGGACTTTGGAAAAGTGTTCTCCCTTAAACTTTGCTTTGGGGCACATCAATTCCAAACTGACTTTTGGAACTCTGATACCCAAAGGTTGAGTATACAGCTGAGCAACCTGGAGGTCTAAAATGGTGGTAAAACCCTGTTGCGCGTTGTGGGTTTGAAATGTTTCAAAGTGTTCAGCTGCTCTACACGAGTTTGTAGTGTTGGAAGCGTTTCCAGTGACTCACATGTCTTCCACGGTGATATCCTTGAGAATCTGGCAGTAGTCGACGTTCCAGACCGCCTGGTCGTCCCAGACTTTTGAAGCCAGGAGGATGGCTCCAAGCACGATGCGCTTCCAGTTGGACGGGCAAATGTCGATCTCGGCATAAGTCAGGAGCCTCTCCAAATACACCTAACAAGAAGGAAAAAGGTTTCAAATGGTCCACTATTAATGCATAAAATGGCAATTCATAAACACAGTGGTTTCTCTGCAGAATACAGTACTTTGTTTCCTTTTCGCTGAATCATTTCAGAAGCTGACGACTTTTTCCAGCAACTCCATTCTTTGAAACTGTCTTCTTCTAACAGACAAATTTCCAACACATCAAAAAGCCTGCAGGTCTTTTATAAGTCCGAGTGTCGCTGACTCAGAGCATTATTTCAGACTGCATCACATGGTCGTTCTCAGCTTCAAGCATCCGGTGATGATATGCTGCTCTGTGTTCTCCAAGGAGATCACTGAACTCTTTCAACAACCTGCCAGAAACATGCAGATCTAACAGCTTTTGAATCAAACAGGAAGCTGCAGCTTCAGGTTTATAGGTCAGTTTGCATTCATGAAAGAGTTCACTTTTAGCTGTTTGTTATTTACACAAGATACAGTCCTCACAAACGAATAAGAAAATATTTAAACATATATCAAATATTATGCACAAATAAATGTTTCTACGGTGGTCAGACTTTAGTGCTCAGGTGAGTATTTATTTACCAATGTGTACTGTGGTCCCTGTTATATTGCATTTTACCTGTTACAGTCTCACCGTTTCGTGGATTTTTTTCAGTGGAATTTTCATGCAAAAGTTTTTATTTTTTTTAAACTGTGCATTGTGTCTGAATACCATCGTCAGCTGAAAGTTTCTCTGCTTAAATCTATTTACTTCCTGGAGTTTCAAACTTTCAAATCTGTCTCTTCCACGACTTTGCTGAGAACTTTTGCAACAACCAGAACAGACGGTCCTTCACTAATTATAAATCTCTGCTTGGGCGGTACTGTCAGAGTTACAGTAGGAGCCTCACAGACGCCTGCTGCACGGAGGACAGCAGCAGGAACATCATATGAAGGTGGGTTTCAGCAAATGCAAAAGTTGGGAAAAATAAATGTAAATTTGCTCAAATCTACAGTTCAGCACAACATTTGCAATCTCCCCGTGGAGGGAAAATGCTATTTTTCAAGATAATAATAAAAAAAAATCCTTAGACACATGCATCTGTATCACCCATATGGGGGATTGACCCGTACGGAACCAAATCCTTCTTTCTGACTGCACATTTGAGCAAAACTTTCACCCTCGGCACTTTACTCAAAAACTCACCAAAATTTACACACACCTGGTACTTAGCAAAATGTATTTTGGGGCATAGTGAGCTCAAATTATTCTTTTAAAAATCCACAAACAAAACCATATCCAGGAAGCTATTTTGAAATTATAGAATCGCCACAGAACCTAAAGTGTAAAATTTTACGATTTTCACATTTTTGCAATCTTCCTAAAATATTACACACCACCAGTCAGCTTAAATCTACAACCATCGATATGACGATACATATCGTGTGGGTGACAGAAAAGCTTATTTCGTGCTATTTCTCCTCAATCGTTTTCATTTGTTTATTTTTATTGGTGAACTTTTGTACAAAAATGTATTTTCCTAGAAATAAATTTGAAACTCACATTTTTGTCAATTTTTTTCAGAGAATAACTTAAATATACTTTATTTTGGTATATCGTGACCTCTATCGTTTATTGTGATATAAAACAATTTATATCGTGATATACAATTTTTACCATATCACCCAGCACTAGTGCTAGATACAGATTTAAACTCCAAGGGATTTTGATCTTAACTCCTCAAGCATCGCTGGGAAGCCACTTGGGAAAAAATGTTGTAACTGGAAGTTGTAAAGTTTGAATGGCGTCAGCGTGGCGAGCTAGCAAAAGTGGCGATGCTCTATTGCTTGTTTTAAACATGTTTCCTTGGCTCAAGCTAAACAATACAATACGACAGACAATATGAACATATAAGGAATTCAAATATTTACTTTTGCAGATTCTTCTAAAATTTACAATTCAATCAAAAAATTAAACCAAAAGAAACATTTTTTTTTCAGTCTCCTCCTTTGTGGTTGTTAATCACAACTATTTGTGGAATCAACCCCTTCAGAATAGACAACCCTGACCTGTGGAGATCCTCTCTTTCTGCTACTGATTGAACAACCCTATGAGGAGAGAACTTCCTTAGAACTCCTCATTGAAAGTTTAGCTGCTTGCGACTTAACTACCCCACAACCAGCAGCTTTATTAATTACTACATTTTGGAATCTCTTCTGAGGGCTTTTGTCGATCTCAAGATGCTGCTGGGGATCAGCCAGAGCGAGAATGTGAGGAGATATTTCTCAGCAGGAGTATCTAGAATGCCCACTGAAGCAAACGGTGTTCCATTGTGTCATATCTGCCATACTTCACACGCTCAGCAGTTGTGAAATGAAATGACTCAGATCAAACCGATGCTGCCACACATTGTGCACTGTTTCGACATCATTCGAGGAGACCTGAGACCTTTCAGACAGAGAACACTCATGAATCACCCACGTGAATCATAGAAAGATTGATGCAACACTCCCTTCACACACCTTCCACGAGCGAGTCCACTCACCAGAGTGACGATGGCGCACTCTGCAGTGAGCTGCGCAGCACTGAACAGAGTCCTGACGAAGCGGTAGATCTGCTTCTGCTCGGGATCGTGTTTGTCATAGTCAGAAGGAACCTCCGATTTCTAGAGGGACAAACGTAAAACTGTTAAACACTCGATGGCTCCTGAGGGATCATCCTTATGTGTTTGTTTGCTAGTTCACCGCTTGCGGTTTGTCTCACTGATGAGTCATGACAGATCTACATTTGGCACATAGTGGATGTGCAGCTGCGGCCTTACCGAGAGAGGATGCAGCTTCTCGTCAAAGATGTCTAACAGCATCTGTCCATCAACGTCTCTGGGATGAGAAAGACGGGGGAAATATTGAGATGTCGCTCAAAAAAATGTCAGACGGTTTGAGTCATAAAAGCCACCAATGGGCTTTAAACAGCAAAATATCTTTGTTTGTTACAGTAGAACGAAGTGTACTAGAGCCAAAAAAGGCACACTAAGAGATGGAAATGAAGCCTTCCCTTCAAGGAACCTTTTAAGATGGACTTAATGTAGAAGAGGATTGAAAAAACAGCTGCTAATCCCAGACAGATCAGTATAATGTTCATTATGTTTGAATTTTGAACACATTTTCTGATTCTAACAAGTTTCGTAGAATCACCCAATTCCCTTGATTTAAACATAAAGCAGCAAGTTTGGAAATTTGGAAGATTACTTTGCTTTGTTGAAATGATTTTCTTCCTGCTGCAAACTCTAGCAATATCCGAAGTCACTTACTACTCCTTAACCCCTAAGACTATAGGCTATAATCTAGTGCAATTCAGACACATGGTCATTATTTTTTTATTTAAATGCCAAATAATACGTTACTCATTTGCCAAGGTAAAAACCTAATAAACATGAACATTTAATGAAAACTATGATCTGCCGTATTCTGATGAAAAAATTGGACAATTGATTAAAAATACACTTACATACACTGTAACTTGTTCAAACACGATGCATTGTAGACTATATTTGCTCTCAAGAGAGCATCAATGCACACTAGTTTTTCACAGACTTCTGGCAAATTTAAGGGGCATTGAAGTTTGAAATTGTAGATTCAGACACGCTGATACAAATGCCAAACACCCTGTACAGTACACTAAGTAGTGAGTGAATTTGGATAAAGCCCTCTGAAGTGTGTTACATTTGTTCAGGATGAGCAGTCCAGTTGGATTGCTGTTTTGAGCTTCAGGTACCCACAGGTGCCTCCAATCAGTTCCTAATGGGCTCTTGATTGGTAGCAGCTGTGAACTAAGGTCCTGTTCCAGTGGTCATATACAATTATACTATTGTAAGTTGTTTTGTACAGATCAAGTCTTTTTTTCATTAGTGTAACCCAAAAACTGTGGCACATTTAAAGAGGAAATAGCAGTATGAATGTATTGTTAATCAGTAATGCATTCAAGTTTTTGTAGTAGGACTGGATATTTTTCTTTTAGGAGTCCGAGTACTGATGGCGCACTTTTATTTCAAAGACAATAACAGATGTTTCACATACCTGTTCTTTATGTGGTAATATATTGCAAGGGCTACACTGTAAAGACACAAAAAGGACACGTTTAAGGTGAAACCATCAGAGTATTGAGTCACAAATGTGTTGTATAAGTCCTGACTGGTTACCATTTGATGGTATATTTGAGGTTGGGTTGACTGACGGTGCAGTCGTCGAGAAATATAGTGGAACACGAGCTGTACTTCCGCCTAACGGGACCTGGATGATGCTGTAGGGTGTGCATGAAGGGGAAGAAAACAACAAACATAAGGTTTTATTGACCAGCTGTGCCTTACTGAAGACCAGGACTGTTGGGAAGATCCATGAATCTACAGGTAGTGGTGTGTTTAAACCAAAGAGAATCCAGATGATGTCATGACTGAGGCTGGACAGCTGAGGCTATGATGGTTTTAGTGGTCTGATAGTCTCAAGCAGTACAAGAGCTCCATCAAAGAACAACGTTTAACGTATGTTACATAATTAAACCCTTAAAAGTTACTTTCCAATACTAAATCAAAACAATATCCTGGCCCAAAAATCGAGGTTTGAACCAAATGTTGTGAGAGTGAATTGTATTACATGCATGTCATTACCACAACTATTAGGAACTAATGAATATCCCAATCCTAATCTGGTCTCAGTTGGGACTTCAGATGGATTAAAACCATGTTAAAGGAAAGAAATGTGGAAACTGGAATAGGAATAACACATTGAGTCGCTTTCATGACTTTTTTTTTTTGTTTTAGTTTCTTTTCAGTCTGCATTGTGTCAGACAAACTCAAGTCAATTCAGTTTCTTTATAAAGCTCCAGTAGAGAACCAAGGTTGTCTCCAAGGCGCTGCAGAAGCATCAAAGAGCTTTATAAAGACAAATGTCACATTCTACATTATTTCATACATTCCAGGTCATTGTAAACCAATCTAGAAGGTTCTGTGAACTTGGACATGATTGACATTCTAAAAGAATTGAGGCTTGTGGTTTTAAAGGGCATCTCTAGTAAAGTGCTATAAACTGATCGTGTCAGAAAATGACTTTTGTACTTTACTTTCCACTCATGACAGCATTTTCTGACAACTTTTAGAAACATGTAGAGAAGAAACATTGATGCCTTTACGACTACATAATTCAGAATGCTAAAAAGAAAGAGAAATGGGATTGATGTGGCATAACAAGTAACGTGAAAACATTCAAACCAAAAATATGACTGCTGTTGCTTGATAGAGTTCTAAGGAGGAATGACATCACAGGTGAACTCATTTTCATCCACTTCTACTGTAAAGGATTTGCTCTTTTTCTTTTTAGAGTTTATAAGAAAACTGTTTTCAGAATTATAGGTAAAATGAAAAATGCCAAGATTACAATATATTCTCTCCCTTCTACAGAAAATATGGATGAAAATAAGCCATAGTCATATTTTGGTTTTACACAGACATTTAAGGTACTAAACAAAAAAAATGTGATTATGTCAAGTTACAAACAAACAAATGTTTGTGTATGCTGGATCCTAATAAACAAATAAGCAAAAAGCTTTGGCGCAGTTTAAACATTTGCAATCTTTTTACCTTATTTTCCGAAATGTGTGTAAACTTGTAAAGAAACAAGACGTAAACATGATTTTTCTGCATTTATTTTGAAACTTCTTAAAAGCTCAATCGGCATTTCTGCCGTGGTACTTACATGGTTGATGTAAAGGCTCTTCCGCTTTTCTCGAACTGGGAAGAAAAGACGACAGAGAGGACATAAGATTTTTGTCGTTGCAGTACACTCCCCCACAGACAGGGAGCAGCGTCTCTCCAGGACTCTCACAGTTCCTTAATACCTTTCAACTCTTTTTACTTTTGTGAAAGCATTGCCATCAAACCCAACATTCTGTTGATGATTTGTTTTCCTGTTACACTGGAACATATGTGTAGGGATGAGCATGATCCAGCTTTTAAATCCCTTCAGCATCTATTCAGACTCCTGTTTACATCAAACTAGTTAAGATTTTATATGTAGTATTTTTTCCCATTCATTAATCTTAAGAAATCTGGTTATTTTCAAAGTCAATACATTTTCATAAAGAGCCTTTCACTGTAACAAATTTGTTTATTTTGAAAGATAAAAAGTTATGAACGCAAATTTAAATTTCCAACATTTTTTAAATAAGAATTGTTCATTGCCGTTGTTTTTTCAACAATGAAATTCCTGGACTGTTTTTACTCAATAAATACACATTTAATAATAAGTATTAAAGCAAATGTACAGATCAAGAACACAAAGCTGATAAAAAAGCAAACTACAGCAGACATAAAACACAGAACCACGAAAGAGTGTGTTAGTGTTTTGCTCTTTATAGCCCTCGATCGACTGAAGCTACGTTCACGCCACCTTCGGCAACATGACTTCCAGAGACCACTTTCAAAGAGAATTCTACTTAAACATGCGTAAATGCACCCTTCAGGTTGCTAGATTCAAAACTCTTGGGTTGCTCAGCTACACGAGTTTCTACGACAATTTCTGAGCTCCACATACAAAACGCAAGGCCATTGAACTTGCATTAAAAGTTAAATCAGGTCAAGCTTTGACCAATCAGGGACTCCGATTTGGTAGTGACTAAGTACCAACTGTTTGGAGGACATATTAATAAATGCGGTTTTTGTGCCCAACCGGAATGAGTCTTTCATATATCGGAATAGCCGAGAAAGAAAACATAGAATAGAATAGATTTATTTAGTCATTGTCACATGTACAACGAAATTTAAAAGTGCTGGAGCAAGATTCACCAGATTTGCACGCTTCAACATTTGGTGGTCATGCGCTAGTGAACAGGAGCAAAAGGAAAACATGAAGACGTCGCTTCCGTCTTGCCCTGTGTGAACATCATTTGCTGAAAGTGCGTTCAAAAACGGCGTGTTCTTGAAGACGCATCCCATGTCCGGTGTGAACGTAGCTTGACAGACACAGTTGCACATGTTTATCTTCTTGAGAAGCCATGAGTGTGCATTTCGACCAGGAAAAAAACCCTGTAGTTTTTAGTGTTGTCATTTAGATTAAATTGTTTCAGTCAAAACCAATAAAATTACTAACAAACACAGAATGTCAAGCATTTTAATTACTTCACTTTTTAAATAAATCTTCTATAGAATTTATGATCAAGCTGTGTTTATAGTCAGGCCTCTCATAGACCAACATGTGCAGTGAAAGAACCAAATAAGCATAGTGATATCAGCAAAAAAAAAAAAAAAAGAAACATCACCTGTGTCACCACGTCAACACTAATGATGTATAACAACCCAGTAAGTTTTCAAACTACAGGACGGGACGATTCTGAAGCCCAAACACAGAGTAAGCCACCAGCCTGCCCATAACAGACACACCTACATGCTTACCTCTCCTGTTGGGCACCACAACTGAAAAACAAGAGGGCAAGTTGGCGCTATGTTCGTTTACAACACCAACGCTCACAACAGATGTCACCATTAAGTGTCAAAAAGAATTGGGGGATAAAGAAATCACAAGTGAGGACTGGAACAACATAGAGACAAACAACCACACACAAATCTTTGCGATTAACCGATGTAACATGTCTTTGGACTGTGGGAGGAAACTGGAGAAAATTCACACAGAAAGAATCCAAGCAGGATTTGAACTAGAGCCGTCTCACCAGACGTACTTACTACAGAAAGTCTTCAAATAATACGAATCTGTCAAATATCTTTGTTGGACGTCTAGGATTTAAAGTGTCAACATAGAATTTTAGCCAACTGTCAAGTTTCTTCAAGAAAAAAAAATAAAACATACATTAGTTAGATTTTCTTTAAAATTATAAGAGCATCATATTACTTTTACTAAATTTCTGTCCAGAATGTTTTCTACATTTACATGTCTGGTGATGTTAACTGTGATGTATCTTTCTATAAATAATGTGAATAAAAGTTTGAATATCTAAATAAATAACAATAACAAAAAATGCAATAATTTTGTATTGTTTGCTTTGACCACATTTAAAGGTCAAAGGAGAAATTTTGAAGAGCAAAGAAAATAAACAATATTTTATGGGGCAAATTAACATCGGCTTAAAGCAAATGAAAAACAAGTTTAAAAATTTGGAGGAAAAATAAATTAAAATTTTAAAGCAGTTTTAAACTCAACAATACATATTGCAAACTTGAAGGGATTATTGAAAATTAAAAAAAAAGTAAAATTTGAAACTTGAATTAAAAAAAAACTAAAACTGTTATCAATAAAAAAGAAATGTTTATTTGTACTTCCAACTTTCCTTTTTTCGTTTTTCCCTGTGTGCTTTCAGTTCTCCGTTTTCAGTTTCAATCTAGAGTTTTAGAGTTTTCGCTGCTGAGCTGATCCTAACTTTACATGGAGGCGGGGCTTTGAGCTCATTGGCTACCGGAAATTGAGTTTCAATTGAAAGAAATTTTCAATATTTCTTTCAAGTTTGCAACATTATGATTTCAAATGTTCCATTTTATTTTTTCAAATTTTAAATAACTCTTTCAATGATTTAATATGTATTTTTGAGTTTAAAACTGCTTTCAAATTTTCAATATTTTTTAATTTTATTTTACAATGCCTGTTTTCAAATTTTTAATCTTGTTTTTCCTTCACTTTAATCTGATCCTGATTAGACCCCATAATTTTTCCTCCAACGAGTGGTGAAGATTTGATGATGTATTTATTAGAAGTGGGAATTTCTTTCATCAAACGTTCAGGGCAAAGGTCAAAGTGAAATTGAAAATGTACACTAAATTCAGTTCAAAAGAGGTTACTGCATTAAGTAAATGATTATAAATGCTTTAAGAAATAGCTGATACAAAACTTACCGTCAGTTTGTGACTTGCTGAGGAAGATGGTGCTGGCCCTGGGGTGATCCGAAGGGTTGTACTCCATGGGAAGATCTAAAAAAAAACAAATAAAGGAAAAGAAAAATGATAAAAATGTATACTAGACAGAAGATTCCAATAATCAGGACGTTTGTTTGACTAAGAAAACCTGACACCCCGAGGGAACGGGACCTTTCACTCAGACAGTGTTGGGTTTGCTGGTAATGAACCCAACTGTGTGGAAAAGCAATCCGTTAGCTGACAATGTGCTGCATCGGTGAAGAGTAAACTGCTTTATAAATCAATATGCTCAGCAAACACGCCGGAATGCAATAGATCTGTTTTATATCGCCGTCTGCTGAGACACTTGCCACCAGGAATCGATCGTTTTGAGCGACGAGACGGCAATAAACCTCTGAGCACGGCATAAACGACAAAGTCAGCTGCTGATGAACGGCTTTTGCACATTGTGTGGGTACATACATCTCAATTTTCAATCAGGTTTTCGAACAAAAACACAATTACTTGTGCTGAATTTCATAGTTTTATCTAAAAAATGATCAAGAAAGCATAGTTTTATAAAAGATCTTGGCATTCATTTATGCTGCAAACATGCTGCTATTATTTCTCAGATGTATACGTGTCAAACCCAAAGCAGCAACAGTCCCTGCTGTGGAGCAGATGGCTGCTGTGCAGAGCACTGAATCCATCACTCACTTAAATGTCCTACTTCTCTGTCCCGATTTGATCTCACCCTGAAACTAAAGCAGAAAAATCTGCCCTCCATACATACGGTATAAAACAGCTGATAAAACTGAAAGTCTCTTATCTGAGCTGTGTGGTGATATTGTATCTCCAGCACTGATTTCTTCAATAAAGTCTTGAGGTGGTTTAATTTCCTGAGATTTTTTTTTGTTTGTTTCATTTATTATTAAAGATGGAGTCGGAGGACACCCACGTGGTTTAATGAATGCACTGATGCCGAATGATCTTCACAAATCCACTGAGTGGATTTGTCTTGGATCAGGAAAACAAAACAAAAGAGCGTGCCAACAGGACACAAAAAAGAACGAAGTGAAGAGGGCACGACAACAGAAAAAAAAGGGATGAAAAGAGGTCACGAAAAGCAAAAACCCAACAGCTTCTGCTAAGAATTTAAGGATAATTTTCTTAAGTTTGATCAATGCTAAGCACCAGCTTACCCCGTTGCTTTCAAAACACTTTGGGAGGGGGGGATCTTAGCAAACTGTGGAGATCACAGCTGCTTGCGTGGCGGACATTCAAACAGCTGCTATTGTCTCCAAACTCTTCAGAAGTTTAGTGTTTTGGCCTGGAGAGCCTCTTCAGAAGCCTCAAAGGTGGCTGATGCACACACACATACAATCCACTGTGAGGTGGTGAGAGAGCGGACACTCCAGGCTGAATAAAAGATGGGTGAGTGGGAAGGAGGGCACAGTACTTAAGGCGGGTTAATGATGTGGCGCCGTTTACCACAGAGTCGAGACAGAAGTGGGCATTTTGTTTGTGAGAACAGAGGTGAAGGGAGTGGATGCTGAACTGGAGCGTGTGAAGCTGATCAATTATCAAAAAATGCTTGAAATGATAAAATTGCATTTTGGTTAATTTTACAATAAATTCAGATGGGTACATACTCAATACTAAAATCTGGGGACTTTATTTGGGGTTGACCGGCTTGGGTGCTGCAGGTTTCTGAGAAGAGTGTCCGGTTTAAGGCACATTTTAAGGAGGGTGCAGGTGTGTCTTGCAGTTCACTTGGGACTCATTGAAAATGGAACGTGAGATTGTCATGTGTGTAGTAAGTGTATTCTGAAGTATTCGTAAGGCTGATATAAGTTGCTCACTTTAGTCCAGTGGTGGCCAACCCTGGTCCTCAAGAACCTTATCCCGGTCTGTTTTCCAGTTCTCCCTGACCAGCTTGCTGCTGATTAGCCGACTCAAGTGATTCCACATCCTGATTGACTGAACACACCTGATTTAGGTTGTCAGCATCAAGCAGTCTATCTTCTAAAAATTACCTCTGATAAGTGAAACCCGCAAAGTAAGATTACAGAAGTTTTAAGGCTGTAAAATCGTCACTACACACTTTTCTCAGATAGATACTCACATTTTCAAACTTTATTCTCCTGTTTAAATACTAAAAAGGTTAAACCTTCTAGAAAAATAACTCCAGTTCTATAGAACAAAAATAAAAGATCTGCATGTGATTAAAGAGGTTAAAAAAAATCCACATACAAGAAAAAAAAAAACACACAGCAGTTGATAAATAATAGTGATTTATGTGGTCCAAGGTTGTTGGCCAGCTAACATTTCCTTTGTTATAACAAATAATACCCTTAAAAGTCAAAGTCTTTAAGTTTGGACTATGGCCCTTCCGTCTTTTATCAGAGTAACTTTGACCTGCTGTTAACCTTTTTCAAGATATACAAAAGTCGTAGGCGAAAAGACGTAGAAGAAACTGAGTCAACACAAGTCTTTGCATTGCTCTGAGCATAGGTCATAGGAATGGACTTCCTTGGACTTAAGATTGACATTTTCCAACTGAGCCCAACCCTTCCTTCTTTCCATGCTAGCTTTCCACTGGAGAAAGCTGTTTTTTTCTTCCTGATAGGTATATATTCTTGGGGTTTGATATTTGTGATCAGCTGTGGCTTTTTTAGTCATAATAGAGGCAACAAAAAGTTCTTTTTGTCCTTTGTTGTGTGTGTTGTTCTAGAAATCAAACACCACAAAGAAGATGAGTCAGACAGCAGAAGCTTTTCATCTCGTTTCTCCAACAGCTTTGTTATTTTAAGCATTTCCACTGTTTGTGCCAATCTTAAGACAGACAATAACAGAAGAAAAAAGAAACAAAGGTTCTTCTGTGAAATGAGAATGACTTCTGCATGCTTTACAGTAAAAGGGAATGACTGGCGACTATGTTTTCTAGAAGGTGAAAACCAGACCTGACCTTTCCCTTCTGGATGAAAAACATAAAAAGGGTCAAGGTGAGTTCAAGGTCTGAACCTCTGTTGACCTTAAGACTTTTAAATAACTTTTTCAACTTTAAAATAGCAAATCTCTAGTTAAGAATTGATTAGGAAAGTAAAGCCAATTTATTGTCATTTGATGATTTCTGACTTTGAAAACTGATGTGGTATTCACTATAAAACTAAAATAATACATCAAAAAAACAACCAAACTATTAGACAGTTATAGTCGTTAGTTACAACAACAGCAAATCTATCAGTATCATTTAAAATAAAAGCAATCAGAATAAGTCTTAAACTACGTTCACACCCTTTTAACTAAGGCTGAAAAATGCACTAGTAAATGGCAGAAAAATGATGGAAGAAGAAGCCCCTCCCTGCTTGTCCAGTGTGAAAATGCACGCTCAAGAATGGGCCGCGTATGCCTTGTGTGACAGTAGGATTATAAACTATCATTGCACTAAAAATATAGGTAAAAAGGAAAGCTTTATGTTGAATTTGTGTTTGTTCCTATCTTTTTTACGTCTTTATTAAATCAAGTAAATACACAATTATGCATATATAGTGAATACAAATAACTGAATATAACTCATTTGCTGTTGCACATCTAGTGAAAGGGATTAAAATATGAATAGAATAATAGAAAACAAGAAATTTACTGTTTAATAAATCTGCTTCAACAAGAGGAGTTTTTATTTGTTAATCTGAGATTATTTTTGAGAGAAAAAAATATAAAAATGACATTAATGGTCTCATCTGTGAATAGAATAACATAAAAAATGTCTCATTGCTAGGGAGCAATGCAAATTTAAATTGATTAAGTAAGAGTCTCACCTTTGAATGGTAGCCAATTAAAAGACAAGACCTTGCGAATAAGTGGGGCTTTGCCTGAAAAGGCCTGTCCCCAAGAGAAAGAAGTAGACAAAGTAATGACCAGTTAAAATATATTTTTTAATTAACAGAAATAACTAAATATCTTATGCAATAACAACTAGCTCACTTTAAAATAACGTAAATTTCTAAATTTACCCTTGACAAATGGTAAACCTTGTCATATCCGTATATAAAATACAGTACATACATTTTATCTTGATAATCTTCTTATTTTGTCATAAACTATAAGATTTAAAAACTACACAGAGACCTTCTCCCCATGTTCTTTGTACGACAGACTTCCCTAACAAAGTGTAAACACCCCCCCTCCCCTGTATTTCCTATACACTTCCTTACACAGCGGATGTTGGGGGGAACAAAATAAGCTGGAGTTCTTGGTGCAAGTGAAGCCACACCTTAAACCAGAACTGGAATGGAGGGGGACAAACACTCCGTCATTAAATGTGCAGTTTTTAAAGTGCTTGATGGATGGAGTGCCACAGGAAGTAGAACTTCATCGTACTCATTTGTGTTCAGAAGCAGAGGGGATAACACGGGTCTTCTTCATAAAACTAACAAAAGTAGTACAAAAATGTGTTTGATTTAATCAGTAATACATTTAAGAAAATGATCAGCTAATGAGAGGAAGTTGATTACAGGAGAAAGATGCTGATTGGTTGATCAAGCCAAACTTGTGTTTGTAGGTTTGGGAGTGCGCTCACAGAAAGTTCTCTTTAAAAAGTTACACAATAATGTTTGCTAAAGAAATTGGGCTAAAATGGCTGAGTACCTATGAACGAGACATCATTCCTCCCAGCGATTTTCTCCCTCACATCCTCTGCACCCTGTAGCTAGGCAACCGCAGCTTGCTATAATTCATATGGTAAAGGCGGGGCCATCAAAGCCGGAACACTGACAGCCAAGGATGCTGTCATTCTCTGTCTAATGTTCAGTCTCTCTCTGGTTCATAGCGTGTATACAGTTTTGCCTAATAGAAACACACGATACATCATGTGACTGAACATAAGGTTAGGATTTTTTGGGGGGGGCTATTTTTGTTTATTTTTTTGATAAATTGATGAGCCACAAATATGTTGTCATCTATTTATGCTAGATGTTCTCTATTTTGATGGTAAAAACATGGTTCCTCTTTTGTATTTCTAATTATTGCTTTTGAATCAAACTAATATTTTGGCAGTGTGCTTCAGTCACTTATCTTAAAATAGATGAAATGACTAAGAAATGAAATCTTAAACATTTGGCATACTGACATGGAATTCCCTTTGCCTGCCATATCCTCCAGGTAAATATCTCCAACAAACATCCATATTTATACCTTACATTTTTGACAATTGGATAAAGTTTATGCTAGATTTTTCTAAATTAGCTAAAAAGAGGTGGGTCTTTTTAACAACCTTATGTTTCACTTTGTGGTTTATTGATTTCAGTTAAGTCCTCAAGGAAAAGTGCAATACAAGTATTTTTACTCATGGCACGAAGTTGACCAAGAAAATGACAAATACAGAAATAGTGCAATACTAAAAAAAGCATTTAAGGACACAAAGTACAAGTTTTTTCAAACACTCAAGTCTCAATCTCCAAAGTGTAACTTTTTTTTAATCATATCAGTAGGACAATAGATTGAAGTTAGATTTTAAAGAAAAAAAGAAAAGAAAAGAAAGAAAAGATGCACATAATTACAGAAAATAAATGAATAAATAAATCTCTTTGCTCCAAGTGCACCGAGTGTTTATCTTTGCAAATCAACAAGATCATAGAAATGTTTATAGATCAGAGCAATGCTTAGATAAAGGAAATCCATTTATTTATTTTACATCCATCTTAACAAAGGAGACTTTAACTGAGGTATCTGGGAATTAAACCACCAACTCTTCAGTGGGCTACTGACAGATCTTCTTTTAATCCACAGCTCTAATCATAACTGTTGACTGTATTTGAGAAGTGGACTGAGTGAGTTGACATCACGCAAAGAAAATGTTTTACTTCTGTTTCCAGCAAAAGGAACTCAATTCAGTTGTCATTTTTTCGCATTACGGACGTCACTATGTTGGAGCCAGATGTCTGCAGTAAGCAGCGATTGGTCCAAATCAGTCTGAGTCAATGGTAACCACCATCGCCAATTAGGAATGAGCTTGTGGGAAGTTCTCACCCCTACCAGTTGAAAGCGAGCTTGGGAGAAGAATCTGTACGTGACACCACCAACTTTAACTGAGCCATCTGATTGGCCAGTTTGACTTGAATAACTTGCACTATAGAAAAAATATCATGAAAAATGAAGCTTAGCAAGAATGTGTTTAAAAAACAGCTATCGGATCAAGACTGGTTACTCTGACAATGACTACCTTTTTATTTATAAATATAAATCTATGAGATTTTGGCTTCTTGGATTCAGCCGGTACTTCCTGTTTGTAATGCAAAAGAGGAGGAGTCTCTCAGTCCAGCTCTTACGTACAGTCAATGCCCATAACACATTCTGTCAACTATGGTCTGTGGAAACAATTTGAAGCATTTGCTGGACTTGTGACAGCTGTTCAGGCGCGATGCCTTTGCCCGCCACCGCTCAGTTCCACGCTCACGGCTTCTCGTTTAATCCAAAACACTGTGTCACTCAGTGTGAGGTTTATCCAGTGTCAAGCTGTGAAAGGAGCCTGACATGACAGATAGGCCGCCTGTGCTGAGATCTACACTGGCTGTGCTGACATTTCCAAACGACTGTCAGCAATGAGCTTGACTGCAGAAAACAGTCCCAAACGGTTTGTAAAAAGTAACCCTTTGATGCTTCATCATCCTTCCTGCGTGATGGCACCGATTACAAAAAAGCAGACGGTGGAGCGGTGAGTATTTCGCCCAGAGTTTGATCAAGAATCTACTAAACCTGAAAACAGCAGGCCCAAAATAAAAAGACAATTTCCCGAGACAAAAAGGAGCAGATGGCAAGTCTGTTATCTGATAATCACAGTGCAATGGACAATTCTGCAGGTATCTGCAGATCGGACCGCCTGTCAGGTGTTGCCGAGGCTTTTGTGGCAACGAAGCTCGACCTCTACCAGCCAATTGGATGCTTTGTATTAACTCGACACCTTCCAGAAACATCCCGTCGTCTTATCTGATGGTGCTGGTTAGATTAGCTTCATCTAAGTCCAACAAAGCTTCATTGATTCATTTCACCACAAAAAGATGTGACGTGTCGTCTATAGCATCATATGAGAGCCTTAAGATTGTTGCCTCCATGCGGATGAGGTCACATGCAGGTCTTTTAGTTAAAATGAATCACTTTAAAGAGTGCCATTTGAAAAATAATTTTAAAGCATGAAGCCGTGACACATCTGATGTTTTTCTGTTAGGTTCTGGCCTTTTCTATTCACCAAATCTGATGACTTTGATGCACAAGTACATATTTCCACTGATTTCCTCATTTCGGAGGTGAGGAAATGGAATGACACATGCTTCTGATTAACGCTGAAAATAAAAACTGATGCGAGTAAATTTAAATCCAAGCAAGTGGTCAATTTATAGCACATGACAAATGCCTTGTTCCTCGTTCATTAAGACTGCTAACACTCTCCTGTTTTGACATTTTCTAAAACACTCACTTTAGCACTACTGACAGCTCGAAGTCAAGCAAAGAATAAGCCCCATGACTAGGAAAAAAAGCTTGAGGCCTTTTTCCCACACATGCTATGTCAGCTGTCTGTGAGCATTCAGAAGCATGAAACTAATTTCAGCATCTTTGCCAAGGCCAGCACACTTGAGAGAAACACTCCAGAAGCAGCATTTTCTGAAACACTTATGTCTGATACTGCATTCACACACAGGCATGTGACGCGTTCTTGAATGTGCATTTAGCTCATGGTATTAACACTGAACTGTCTCTATCTGATACTAGCACATGTTCGCAACCTACAGTTGGAGGAAACTTGATGTGAAATATTGAAGCAGTGCAAATCTTGTTCATGGATTTTTCTTTCCCCATACAGATTTGCCCATTTTTTGTCCGCACATATATACGTATCTAAACATAGGGGCAGTGTGACCAGTCTTTTACTAATGAGTGTGACAGCATAACCCATACATCATAAGAGCATGCAACTTCCATTGGCCTCACCAATACTTCAAAATATACTTATCACACGCACAAAAACTGTACGTCCCATTTTCAATGAGCCTCAAAGGCCCAGAAAGACACACCTGCTCTATCCTTAAGATGCGTCTTGAACACGCCGCTCCACTCTATGTCCCTCCACAGGCCTGGACAGCCTAAAAGCCTGCAGTATTAGTACTGATCAATCCCTGTACATGTTTGTGCATGTGACTCTATCTTTATCCTATACACAGGTCACAACGTCACAAAAACAGAAAGATTTGATGCAAACATTTAGAAAAATTATTGAATGGCCTTTTCAATGAAACTTTATTGTCATACACAGCCATAGACAGTGAAAAAAAAAATCCAAAATATGCACACAGAAAAAAAAGCAAAAAATACGATGAAAAAAACAGCTTAAAAAACAGCAAAAAAACAACTTAGTGTTGCTAAATTTAGATACTCTAATTCAAAATAGAGACTAGCAGCAACTGAAGCTATAATTTCTGCTGTTGTTAGAGACTTTCACAGACTTAGTCACCAAGTTTGTGCTACTTTTTCTATTTTCAGAAAGCACTGTACTGCCAAGCCCCCGCATCAGTCCAAGCAGAAACCAAACCATTGAGCTAAAAAACAAAACAAAAAAAAATCCCCAGATCCAGTCAAAGCACGAGATGCAAACTATTCCACGTCTTTAAATTCAAAATGATATACATTGAGCTGATCCATTCTCCAGTGTTTTAATTGAAGTGATCAGACAAATGTACAAAAGATAACTCAGAATATAATCAATCAGTTGGTAGATGAAAAACTAGAATTGCTGGAAAAATCTCAAACTAAAACAAAGGATAATAATATTTAAAACTGTGTAGTTGTGACGAGACACCAGAGATTATCACAGCACATCACTGTTACCCTAAATCAGATCATTTTGCCTTAAAATAAAAGCTCACATCATCAGAGGAAAGGAAAACAGAAATAAAAGGCCCTCTGTGAGTGGGTCACACAAGCAGATGTGATTTAGAAACTGCAAACAACAGGTACTTGTGTTTCCTATTAACAGATATTGGGTTTTATACGGTGACAATTATGAATTTCCGATCTATTTGTGTTTTTAGACACAGACCCTGTTCAACGGAGCGACAAAAAAAGGGGATTAAGTCTAAACCTGCAAATTAACTGTTTTAGGTTCTATTTAAAGTCCCACAACAACCCTCAGTAGTTCATCAGATGTTCGCCTCTAAGTTGTGGGTGGGACTGTTGGCGCAAAGTAACCCCACCCCACTCCCCTTCTCCTCCCCTCGGTTGACAGCTATTTGTTTATAATCTCTCCCGCTAGCTTACAGTTCCTCAACCTACATTACCGCTACAACAAAAATGGCAAACAATACTGAAGCTATCCAGCCATACGGACCTCATTATTCAGAAAAAAGGGCACAAGAACAGGTTAAAAACACCTAAAACAATTTTTTTCAGAGTGGGTCTTTAAAAGCGCTTCAGAGTTTGATGTTTTGTTGCTAGAACAGCCTTGCAGAATCAGTTCATTTACAAAGAAAACCGAAAAAATACATTCTTTTGGTTTGCTTTCATGGTTAGGGCCAGATCAAACTGCCCAAAAACCTCACATGACAAGAGCTATTTGATGACAAATTAGATCTGAACTGAAACTAATAGTCAAAAAACCATTCATTCAATGATTTTCAGGAAGCAAAACACAAAAAGAAGAAACCAGTGAAGGAGTATCATCAATGTAACGCCATGAAAGAATACATTAAAGGCAGAAACTGATTTGAAAAGTCAACTGGAAGCAATTCTAAAACAGCAAATATTCAAACGATACACTAAAAAAATGTTGCAAAAAAAATCTAAAATATTTCATGCGTAACATATAGGTCAACTAGTCTGAAAACTGTAATGTGGAGACTCCCCAGACTCATCAACCACGCATGAATAATCCATGTTCAGATTTCAATTAGCCTGCAAACCAGACCCATCAATACGAGTGTGTATGATCCTGAAATAACTAACTGTGATGAACGCAGGGACACATGAAGAGCCTCGGGGCGCTGCTCATTTACTGATGTCTACATTAAATAAAACTCAAACCAGTTCCAGCTGTTTCATTTTCACTTCTCTGCTTTCCAAGATATTAATCTAATTTAGGAATATTTTATGACCTTTTATGAAGGGAATGCTGCGTGTTCATTACTGGGATGGTACGTCCAAACTACAATAAGTACTAGTGAGTGAAAATGAAAAAAGACTTTATGGTCATCTCTCATTTGTTCCAGGCGTTATGTTCTAAAAATAACCCGCAATAGGTAAAAGTCACTAAGTAGGATTTTTTAAGGCTTCACAAAACTCATGGTACAGATCATGTCATCAGTCAGGTTTCAGATAATTTTTCAGATCAATGAAAAGGAAAAAACAACAGGACAAAAATAAGTAAAAAGCTTACAATTTACTTTTAGAAAAGATTCAAAACATTTATTTAATAAAATATATATAAAGTACTTCAAAACATATAAACCCAAATAAACAAAGCGGATTAGGGCGTATTGTATCTTGAAAAAGAAAAGTATATTTAAAACTATCTCACTGAGACTGACAGAGTAGCAGCTTTCTCCCACCAAAGTGAAGGGACAGCAAACAGAAATCCCACACATGCACAGGAAGAACATGCAAACTCCACACAGAAAGGTCCCAGCCAGAATTACAAATATTAAAAATGTTCTGCAGTTTCTGTTTTTCCATCCTCAAAGTTTTTCTGACTCCAGTTCCAGAAGATCAATGACAAGATAGAAGACTCACTTCCACTCTACCCGTACCGGTACGTTTTCTCCACCACATGAGGTCACAAGATTTACATAAAATGTTCATTAAATATTCATTTGAATTTTTATTCAAATTGTTGACTGTATTAAAAACAAAATATTTTGTTTTCCAGAACTTATTTCACTAAACTGAACATCAGTCTCAACTTTTTCCATCTACAAAAACATCTTACAAAACTTCATCAACACTGAAAAAAAAATGTACTTCTGGTGATAGGAGCACATACGATTAGTTTTGTTTATTTACTCAAAATTCAACATTATTCTGCAATTTTAAAGCAATAATGATATTGCCTTAAGTGATTTTTTAACTAACATAAAAATTTATAAAGATTACAAATCAGCAATATGAGAAATCACAAATGTTTGTACTTGTTTCTTCTGGAACTGAGTATCTGAGTATTCAGATACTCGTTACAGCCCTAATAACTATAATAGAGTAAATGTCAGGTAATGTCATTATTGCTATAAATGCAGGATCATTGTTTAGTGTCTGTATGTAAATGAAACCAAGCAAATTAATCATCAAAGTAAAGGTCCAGTGAAGGTTCCCACTTTCAAAGTAAAGCTAAAACATGTTCTTTTGTAGATGGAAAAAAAAATAAACTTAAGTTTGTTTTACTGAAATAAGTTCTGAAATAAAGTCTATGGGTATTTCCAGAAAAGTCCGTTTGTAAAACATGTCTGTTGGAAACACTTATTAGTTTAGATCAAAGAACTGAGTATTTTCTAGCTGTTAGCGTCATTTTTATTAAGGTTTTGCTGTGTCTTCATTACTATTTCTTGTCATTTATTTACTGGACTTGTAGTCAGCAAAACATTGAGAGTAAAACTAAAAACACACGCAAATAGCAACCTTATAGGATAATAAATTAAATAGTAAAAATCATGGTTCTATCTGGGAATTGTTGACCTTAATTCATGAATGGAATTGGTAAGTAATGATCCACAGCCCTTGTGAAAACAAAACCACATCAGGTAAAGGTGTGATTTCTCACTGTGTAGAAAAAGATCAGTGAAAGATTTCAGAAAAGCACCACTATCTGTTTGCATCAAGCAGCTAAAACGTGATAAAAGCACCAGTTTGTCGTTCTTCAGGAAGGATGCATTCAACAACGAGGCGCTTGGCCTTTTCTCTCCCCACAGCTTGCAGCATTAAGGCGGAGTCCTGCTGCTTCATATATTCTGGTTAGTAATTTCCTCACGGTGGCAGCCTGCTGGGATGGCTTCCTTTCCTGCCTCGCATATCCTTACTCACTGGATTTCCCATTGTTTTGTCCAAAAAAAAAAAAAAAATCAGAGTAGAGATAACATTTTATGCAGATCTTTATGTATTTTGGAACATGGTTTTCTGGGTCGACCCAAAAGATCTTCCATTAAGTATGAAGGTTTGTCAGCAAAAACAAGGTAGAGCTCCCAGCTCGCCATCCCATCATCAACACTGCCCATCAGCAAACGTAAAAAAAAACTGCATCTAAACTAAATGGAAATGTGTGAATTGCATTAGTTTGAATCCCTAAAGACTCACTCCAATCATCTTTGGAGCTAGTGCTGGGCGATATGGAAAAAAAAGGTATATCACAATATAAAATATATTATCTCACGATAACGATAAATATCACGATATACAACAATAAGATATATTTTCAGCTATTCTTTGAAAAAATGTCATAGCTTACTTTTCTGAATATCTTAAGTGACAGATAACTGAATAGTCACTATTCAGAAACAAACATTTTAGTGTAAAAAAATAAATCAAAAGAGAACAGATGTGGCTAACAGACAGCAGCCTTCACATTTATTTAAAAAACAAAAGGTATTTAAATTGAATTTGAGAAAAAAAATTATGAAAGCATTTTTTTGAAGTGCACAACAATTTCATGTTTCTGAGTAGGAAAACACATTTTTGCATAAAATTCTCCTAGAATTACATCAATTGCGTCAACGGTTGAAGAGTTATGATAACCAAAACAATAGAAACACTGGAGCTAAAGCTCCGATGATTAAGCTAATTTTTTTTTTTCTTTCATAACTTAGGTCAGTGAGCGGAACTTCTGTCTCAATTTTTGAACCGATAAAGTAGGACTTGCTAATCTTACTTTGAAAACAGGAAGGTTCACCGACATTTTATTTCGAAGATTTGTTTACTTCTGGTGACAGTTGAGCAGCGCATTCGGCTTTAAAATCCAACTATATTCTTTATTCTAGAACCATAAATATTTTATGACATTCTACTATATTTACAAAGATCATAAATCAGCAATATTGGACGCTGCAAATTTTTGGGAGCAGATCACGAGGATCACAGTGTTTGGATACTTGATGCAGCTTAGCTTATCTCTTATTTTTGTAATCTCATATGTTCATTTTTGTGGACTTTCCTTGAGTGATAGAGGGTTTATTGTGTTAGCATCGGCGCGGGAATAGGCTCCTAGCTTGTTTACATACTGAAGTCTTCTGCTCCGTGTCGGACGTCTTGAATCCAAAATGCGACCAGATCAGTCAATAGTTTTGGCGGAGAAGCAGGAGTTTACTATAAAATCTGCATCTGACTTGGGGCCGGGCACTGCACCGCTCCCCCTTCAACTGTTGCGGCCCACCGAGTGTCTCTTCTATAACCTTTTCAAACTGAATTTTTTTGTCTGCTCCCGATTAACAACAATTTCGCGCCGCCCCCATCACTCATATTCGCGCCGCGGGGCTTCAATTCGCCTCAGAGCGCGCCTGTACCATTGATTAACATTGGAGCTGGCCGCCTCTGTGAATCCACCTTTAGATTCGTTAGGTAATGTTAGGTTAGCTAAACTAGAGAGGGTATGAGTAAACCATTGACTGTGTATGAGAACTGGACTTCATGTTCCAAACAGATAAAATCCCATAGACTTCCATTGAGGAATAAATAGTTATTCTATTACTCAGAATAACTATTCGTCTTCTTCTATTTTCCTGCGAATCCAAATTTTTTCCATAGTATTTTTTTCTGTATCACAAGTTATTCAAGTTATAAAATGACCAATCAGATGCCTCAGTAAAACCATGTGGTGCCTGCAGACCCCACCTTGAATATTCGATTGACAGCCTCTTTCAGTGGAAGGGGTGTGGACTTGGTACTCCTGCATGGCATGGTGTCGCTGCCATAGATACGTTGGCTCAGACGACTCTGACTAATCACTGTCATCTGGCTGCAAAATGGCGATGTCCGTATTGCGGAAAAATGGCTTCTGAATTGACTTCAATTCGCTGGAGCTGGAAGTAAGTAATTATCTATGGGTGACATCACACTCCCTCAGTCCAGTTTAATTGTACCGTCAATGGAGTAAACAGATGGATGATGGGAAGTGGAGTGGATTTACGCTTCACAATTAAGCCAAATTTGAAATGAACTCCTGGCGTTCTGCATAAACTATGTTCTAGAAAACGTAATTTACAAAAATAAAATTACACTTAATAAAGCATATTCATAATTAAATGACCACTGGGAACTTTAGAATAGCTCGGAAGATGATCGGAATAAGACCAAAAAAAAATGCCACAAGAACATTTTGTTTGTCTTTAAAGGGCATGCGCAGGACACGATTGGGTCTTTACGGGTGGGTGTGTCACTTAAGCTGACGCTATGACAACACTTCAGCCGTGATGTCAAAGAAAAACTGAAGGAAACTAAACCACTGTGTTCAAAAAGAGAAAAAAATGTGCAATAAATCAGACTAAAACCAGCATGTGAGGCTCTGTGAGTACTTTTCTGTCCAGGGTTTTGCATCTCACCGTCTAAGTTTTCTCTGTCGCTGATGTGCTGGAGGTTGCAGCTCGTGTCCACACGACTGAGCTCCGGCTCCGGTCGATAGGGCTCCAGTCTCGAGTGGTTGTTCCTCCGGTGCTTGGGGCTCGACGACACGCAGCAGGATGTCGTATTCCCCATGGCGCGCGGCGGATTTCGGCGCCTCGCGAGTTTGTCTTCGGCGTTGTGTCGGGGAGACGAGGAGAGAGGGGGGTGACGGACGGGGCGGTAACGCGGATACAGACCTGGTGCAAGCTACCGCAGCAGGCTCGCCCCTGTATCCGCTAGCGCTACACGCCCGTCTCCTTCGGCGTCTCTAACGTGTGTGTTCGAACATTTGAGGCCATTAAAGCCTTTTCGAGACGAGCTTTTAAAAGGAAGAGCCCCCCCAAATGCCCCCTCCCCTTCCAAACCTTAAAGCGAAGGGAAGTAGTGCTTCGGTTTCAGCCGCCGCTCACGCGCCCTTTCCTCGCGCGCATTCACCTATCCTTACAAAAGCATCTTCTTGTCTTGATATTGGTATAAATAAAGATAAAAAACATTGTACTTTAACCAGACCGGACTAGATATTCCTGCGCCCAGCGCTACATGGTTGCCCGTGGACTGTACGCTGCTGCTGCTGCTACATCCGCTATAATGTTGCATTCAGGTGCAACATTATAGTTGGATTTTCAATAGCTGAAGCGGTTTCTCAATTTAAAATTAATTTTTGATTTTAATACTCCTTAATTTTTTATTATTCATTGGTTTCAAAAGATACGCTAATTTATTTTTTTAACTATCATTTAACAAACGCTTTATTTTGTGCCAATTATAAAATAAACTAATGTCAATAATTTCAGTTGAAATATTATGATTTCAAATTTAAAAATCAAACCCTATTCATGACCGTATATTGTGCTGCTGTTAAATGTTTTTACGCACCGCTTTCAATGTTGTTCCAAACCATTCATTAGAACGTCCATGGTCTTCGTTATTTAAAAAAACGACAATATTTTCGTACGTAAACGCAACCCTACTGTACAAGAGGTTCCGGTTCCGGCTACAACCATTCCCGATTATTAAATGGACTGTTTGGACATTTTTATGGGAAAAAAAAATCAAAATTTAGACTAACATGTTAATAATTTGTTTGAACCTGCATGTTGGATTAAATCCAAGTAGGCTTAATTTGAATAATTATGATGAATATATCAATAAAAAAACACGTTTGTAATTATTGTGGTGTATTTTGACATCAAAAAATTGTCGGAAATATTTGTTTTTATAATTTCTTGTTCCTGCCTGTATATTGCTTAGTCTACTAATTGCATTGACAGCGGGCAACTATGATGGATTTGATGGATTTTGGTGAAGTGCACACCATGCCAATATGAAGTTATTTTACTGAAATGTTGATTGGACGTGATAGAATAATTATTGCCCTTCCCTGCACCCTTCAACGCTCAATGTTGCAGTAGTCTGTGCAAATAACTCTTTTTGCATGAGCTGCAGCAGTGAGGCATGGTTCTCTGGTTCCCCCTGCTGCTTCTGGAGCTGAATTGCAGTTTTTTTATTTTAAAAAGGCCACAGGAAACGTTGTCTGGAACATGTAATTGCAGCTACAAATTAAGGGAAATGTGCTCATTGTAGCTTATATGACACCTAAAATGTATCCGAATCCATTTCATTTGAATACATCATGAGCTAAAATTAAAATGCTTTTGTGCTCCTTCCTTCTTAGGGTACATTTTGAGCAGATTATTAAATTAAATTGTCCCTCTAAGCAAGAAAACAATAATGCAAAACTAAAATTAATTTAAACTCCTGCTCAGCTACCTCCTGGACGCCTCCCTGAAGAGGTATTTTGCTCCTATACAAAGGAGGCTCCAGGGCAGATCCAGGTCACACTTGAGGGATTCCGTCTCTCAGCTGGCCTGGGAGCGCCTTGGGGGTTCCCCAGCAGAACTGGGAGATGTTTGTATGAAGAAGAAGGTCTGAACATCTCTGCTAAGACTGCTGCCCCCAAGCTTTGGAGAAGAGAAGGGATGGGTGGATGCTGTAAAAGTTCGATGCCGTTGTGGATTCTTCGTCACTAGATTGTGGATTAATAGACCTCTGTATTTTGCTAATTAATAATTTTTAGATATCAAAATTACTATAGAAGTACAGTGTTAAAAGAACTACATAATCTTTTTTATTGATCCAGTCACTGTGATGTAGATCCATCCATCCCTTTATAGAACCTGCCGAATCAACTTTTAGGGTCACATGGTTGCTGAAGCCTATCCAAACTACTGTTGGGTGATGGTGGGTAGGTCCCAGTCTATTGTAGGGATACACAATCGCATGCACATCTAGGGGCAATTTAAAGATTTACTCATAAAGCATGCTTTTGGACTGTGGGGGGAAACTTGAGTACCTGGACAAAAACCCACGCACAGGTAGTACATGCGCACTCCACATGTACAGGACACAGTTGGAATTCTTGCTGTGAGACAAGAGTGCTGACCACTACACCACCATGCAGTCCCGATTCTGCAGCCTTTAACATTAAAACTACGTATGTCATGCGTTCAGGAAAGCCCTAAACACAGATCCTTGAATGTGCTTAGCCCAAGGTGTTCACACTGAACAAACAGGGAGGGACTTCTTTTTTTTTTACTGTCTTTTGGTGCATGTCCGCCCCCTATGGTTGGAAGAGGCTTGGTGCAAATCTCGCGATTGGGACACATAGAAAAATGTTTGGTTCGTTGCTAGCAACCTTTCAATGAAATATCATCATGTCTGAAGAGTTGCCTTTTGGTTTCTCTTTATTGGAAAAAAAGAAGATCATTAAGCATTTTGCTTCTGGGTTCAACTTTTTCTTTTAAACAAATGTAAGTCATAGTACAATATTCACAGCTTTAACTAAATTGAAGCTTTTTCTGAGCTTCAAAGGTTCAAAAGGCTTCAGTTGAGTCATCATGTTTTTTTCTGTTCCAGAGTTCCCATTAAAAGCCATTGGGAGGGAGTATTTATGGTTAGTGAGTATGTTAATGGAGAAACAAGCTCCAACATGCAACAATAACACAAACACAGTCTACAGGGTGGCAATTTTTCATTTCAATGTTTAGTAACTCCTCATTTTGGACTGACAAAACTCTGTTAGGACTCAGAGCTGTGCCCTCAGCAGCTTTAGCAATCGGTCTTCATAGAACTTGAGCCTGACCCTTGTCCTTTGCCGATAAATTTGTGCGGCATCCCTGGGGGCAAAAACAAAACCAGACACAGCTGGATGTGAGAATAGTTATAACTAGTGCCAGAAAAAACATGTTACATTAAAAAGCAGTTCAGATGACAACAAGCAACACTTGAGCTGAATCATTTTTGACTGTGATGCCTGTCAACTCTGCAGATAAACAATATTTGAGAAGTGACATAAGATGACACATCCTCGGTTATATACCTGCCACTTTATTAGGCACAACTCTCCAACTTCTTGCCTCTAATCAGCCAATCACATGGCAGCAACTCCATGCATTTAGGCACGTGTGGTCAAGAGGATCTGCTGCAGTTCAAACGGAGCATTAGAATGAGGGAGAAAGGTGATTGAAGTGACTTTGAACGTGGTTGTTTGTGTCAGATGGGTGAGTATTACAGAGACTGCTGATCTACTGGGATTTTCACCAACAACCATCTCTAGGCTTTACAGAGAATGCTCAGAAAAAGAGAAAATGTCCAGTGAGCGGCAGTTCTCTGGGCGGCAACGCGTTGTTAATGCCAGAAGTCAGAGGAGAATGGTCAGAATGGTTCCAGCTGATAGAAAGACAACAGTAACTAACCACTGGTTGTACCTGGGGTCTCAGAAGAGCATCTCTGAACATGTCCAACCTTGAAACAAATGGGCTACAGCAGCAGAAGAACACACCTGTGCCACTCCTGTCAGCTAAGAACAGGAAACTGAGGCTACAATTCAAATAGACTCACCAAAATTGAACAAGAGAAGACTGGAAAAACGTTCAGATGAGTCTCAATTTTTCGGATGGTGTGAAAGTATTGAGGCAGTTTTAATGGAAAAGGGTAGTCCAGACCGGTACTAGTGAAATGTACCTAAGAAAGCTTCATTCTCCACCTTTGTAAGGGCAGAGCTTGGGTTTTCTGGTTGGAAGCTTGCCAAGACCGTGTCTAAGCCAGCAAAGACAAACCAGGATAAAATCAGGTCCCACCGTGAACAGATGGAGAAGAAAAATCCAGATCACTGTCACTACTTTGAAGCATCATGCTGTCAACAAGTTTAGTTATGCTTTTAGTAAAAAAATGATTTCCTTTATGTTTTAGTTATACAACTGACAAATTATTTAAATTTTTTTTGTCATTTATATCGCAATTTAAAATATTTCTCAGTCACACCAAATATGTCGTTTGGGTTTGGGGAGGAAACCTATTCACAAGGCCAGAAAGTTTTTTTTGTTTGTTTGTTGTTACATAGAGCTCAAAGATAAAGTAACTGTAAGTTGTACAAAAGAAAGACGCATGCTGGTGCTCTAATCTTTAGTTGATAGGAGTCATTTTTGATCATCAAAATTACTACGACCAATACACATTTAGGTCGTCTTTAGTAAAAGTTCACGCTCTGTTTAGCTGTATGTCAGCATGGTCATCTTAAAAACAAGGTCATCCAAAATGTTAGAAACATTTCACCAATTTATGCTTTTCAAAAAAATCAACTTAATATACATTTAGCCTCATATAATTTTCAAAAAGCAACATTTTAAGGGACATTAGCTCTGATTGGAAATTGATCCAAATTAAAAATCATTTACATTTAACATGTGAGATATGAACAATTGTAAGTGTCTAGGATTAAGAATTTGTATTTGTTTTTTTATCATTTAAGATTTTTAAAGAAAAGATTCAAGAATTAAATACTAAGAAAAAAGAATATTAGTAAATACCAGTTTGCAAAATACAAATTTTGCCAAAATGGTATAGAGTAAAATGCTAGCTTTAGCTGATTAACATATTGCAAAATGCACATGTACGAAAGTTAGCATATTGTAAAATACTAGTTTTAGCAAGTTAGCATAGTGTACAATGTTGGCAAAATTAGCATAATGTAAAATGCAACTTTTAGCAAACTATTGCTAAAATATGCTACTTTAAGCAAATTAGCATATTGTAAAATGCTAGTTCAAAAAAAATAGCATATTAAAAATGCTAGTTTTAGCAAATTAGCATATTGTAAAATGCAAATTTTAGCTAAATAATACATTCTAAAATGCCACTTTTAGCTATTTAT
>NC_050531.1:17590707-17611164 GCF_002922805.2 Oryzias melastigma
TGAACCTTTTCCTTAATTGCACAGACCCAGAGGAAGGGTTGAGGTTAGAATTATCCTTAAATTTAGGGTTAAACAAGCAAATGGTTCCTGAATGCAGCTGTGTCTGCAGTTCACCGCTCCTCCAGCGGATAGATCACATGTGGAGAACAGGTTTCACGCATCTAGGTGAGTGGCAGCTAATGGGACATTAACTCAAAGTTTAATTTAAAACATGTGAAGCCAACGACAACATCCAGCCTTGGACATACATAATGCAGAAATGTGCATCTTGGCTCCACGAAATATGTCTGGCCAATGTGAAATTCCAGCACGTTTTGTGTTGGTCACCTATAATTATATTTTGGTAAAATATTATATTAATAGGAAAAAATGGTCCTGAAAAAAAATCCTCTTTTAAATAATTTTAAAATTATATTTAGCCTCTATAGAAAAATTAAAACTATGTAATAAGAAATTAACAAAAACAATTAGATTATTAAAACTTTTTGGATTTATTGCTTCTGATTGTGCAGACCCTGTACTCGTTTTCTTTTTCTTCCTTTGTTGATTATATATGTTTTACATTATTCATTTTGTTTTGCTTGTTTTTGAAATGTAATTGAGTATTGTATTGGATATTGTATTGAATAAAATAAAAAAAAAAACTATGAAAAATGTTGGTCACACATACATACGTGTGAATAACATCAGCCATTTTTTTCTCTTTTTTAAATTTTTTTTTCTGGTTCCGGGTCACGAGTAAACGTGTCTTCTCCATATTTTTTCTGAATTTTGGTAACAGATCTGCATATGGAATGACAAAGACTGAAATAGTGTTATATCTACTCAAATAGTCATGTGATTTATTGTTACTTGAGGATTCATGATAACCTGAATTTATGTTGGCAAGATATAAATATCTGATCTTAAGTTACGAACCGGATAATGAAAATACATGTAAAGGGTAAGGTCGAGCCGAGGGATTATATAAATTTGCTTCCTCCCACTCCCTTTAGAGCAATCTCTTAATGTCTAGTTATCTTGTGGTTGACATGTCTTTATGGATGCAAACTTCTGTTGATTGATTGTATTGCACATTAATTTACTTTTCTTCTTTTTATTTCTTGAAATAAACCATTTCTAATCTAATCTAATCTAATCTAAGCAGATCAAAATACACCTCAAGTTTTTTGGGGGTAAAAGCTAAAAATAACTTCTGGTTAATTTTGTTTTAAAAAATTCAAACCATTTCAACCAAAACTTATAAAATAAATAAATGAATGAATAAATACATACATACATTTACTGTTAGATTTTTTTATCACCAAATTTGGCCACCAGCAATGTTGTTTTTCTTCAAACATCCGCTACAACATATTTTAGCTAATGAAACTAGACAAAACTGTTATAGAATTTACTAGAAATTAGCCGAGATGGTTACAATTCGTATAAATTTTCTTTTTAAATGTTATATTATAATATGTTGTCCCTTTCTTACATAAAAAAAACCTTACATGTAAGTTGAAAACTACCTAAGAAGTAGTGAGAAATTTCCCTCTTTCCATTAAAGCTTTTTTCAAAGACTAATGGATTCAACCTCTCCACCAATATTAAACAAACTTTTTCAGAGTTAGAATCTTTTATTTATGAATGCTCAATTTAGAAGTAAGTTTATTAAAAATGTAAAAAAGCATATTAAATTAGTGGGGACGAATCAATACGTGTTTCTAAAGCTAACAAAATGAGAAAATACATTTGTAACAAAAAAAAAAAGATCACACAGAAATTACCAAAAATATTGAAAAAAAGTGCAATGCCAATCTACTTTGACACAAATAGCTTCTGGGAAAACCTTAGAAATAATCAATAGTGTGGCAAATGTGAAGTGTTTATGTTTATGCTTTTATTTTTCAAGTATATATTTAAGAAATGTAAACAAAAACGCATTTCCCCTGAGGATAATATATTTAGATATAAAAACTTATTATGCCGGTGTTTGACATTTTCAATTCCTTTGAGGTTTCCGTAGTTTTGGGCGATACCATTTTCGCACTTGGTTTTTCTTTTAACGTTGCTACCTTTAGTTATTTTTAAGCCTATTTCTAGCTCTTAAACAATAATATTAGATAATATTTACAGATATTACGGTTACCCAGAATGTATGCAAAGCATTTGCGGTTGTCCATCACATTCACCCACCTTAGTCAAGTGGTATATTCCTAGTGGTTGGGAAGACCTGTGAGTCAAATCAAGCCTGTGACAGCGGAGAAACCGGAGTTTTTTAAACAAGTAATTACTGAATTGAGGTTGGTAGAATTCTAAAGTCTTTGCTTATAATAAGTAACTGGATTTGTTGAACACCAGTGCCATGCTTTGCTGAGCTGTCAAGGTTAATGTAGAGAAACTTCTTGTATGACAATTTGCTAACTATAGCTGAGCCATCGTTAGCCGCCAGCTAGCTGGCTAATTGCTAGCCTTTGCCTTAAAATTGCCTTCACTTTAACAGGAAGAAGTAACATGCTAACGCGCAGTCAGCTAGCATTTTAGCTCAACATCCTATTTTTGGATTGGCATTCCGCTAGCTAGTACCCTTTTCTTAGCTAGGCTCAACAAACATGTCAGAGGGATGCTAATCTAGAGGAGACAGCGTTTCGTTTCGTAATTGTATTTCCAGTAAAATATTGACGTGGTTTTTCAAGGCAAAACTACTTCGGTGTTGAAATGTTATGCTGCGTTATAGCATTTGAAATGAATGACGACAAGCAACACAGGGCCTACTTTCTCTCACTTGACGTAATAAATAAAACTGCTAGCATGAATTTTGGAAGTTAACATACATTTATGAAGGGTATCGCTTTTGCTCGAATGTTTTCTCTTTACTTTTCCTTTAAAGATAGCGGTTAGCCTCTTGAGTTTAACAGAATGATTATCAGAGTTGCTATGGAGTGATGTTTCCATGGAATAAATTAAAATCCTAAATAATGACTTGAATGTATTCTTGTTGCTGTGTTTTACTTTGTATGGATGATCCAATAATGTTTTTAGTTTTATTTCCAAGGTTCTGTTATGACATCCTTTCTCAGATTTGTTATGTCATTGGATTCTATTCTTCCTCCTTTTTAAATTTTTTACTATCAGTTTCATTTTTTGACACACAGCCTTTATTTTGATGGCTGTGTTGTCAAAGCAAACGATATTTTTTTACTTTCAAAGACCCCTACTGATAAAAGTTGTTTTTGGTGTCTTTAACGTGTTCTTGAAACATTTTTAAGGTGATACAGTGCAAATAAATGTTAAAAATAGGCTTAAAATAGCATTTTTGATTATTTCTTTATTTATTTTTTTGTAATTCAGGAGTAAATAAAAATGTCTTTGTGATATAGAAACTAAAGTGGACAGATTACAAGCTGTCTGCTCTGTTCCATTGTGATGCGTCAACTTGCAGACAAATAGATCCATGTACGTCTTCGTATTCCTCGTCTGAGCTGGAATCTGGCTTTAAAACTGTACAGCTTCAAAATTGCTAGCCATTTTTGTCGTGCTGCTAATGTTATTCTGGGGGTGTGAGGGTCAAAGGCCATTAATACTACAATAGATCAAAAGATGATCAGAGTGGGACTGTGAGATCTCTCAATAAATCCTGTGTTTTTCTTTTCTACTTCTCAGTCAGGCTGAAGGAGAAACTACAATGTCCTTAAAGCCGCGGGTGGTGGACTTTGACGAGACATGGAACAAGTTACTGACGACAATCAAGGCTGTTGTGATGCTGGACTATGTGGAAAGAGCCACGTGGAATGACAGATTCTCGTATCTTTTTTAAAGAAATTTTTATTTTTTAAAAGACTCTTAGCAGTTCATAGCAGTGGTCGCCAACTGGCCGGTCCGTAGCACAGTTAGGACCGTACCACAGAGAGAAAAAAAACACAACTTACATTTTTTCTGATTTATTTAAAATCTGATGATTAAGGAAGTTTAATTTTGAAAAACTGTTGGATTCTCTCCTCCACATCCAACTTATTCTTTGTGTTTCCAAAATACATCTGCTATTTTCCTAAAGCGGCTTCGTCGATCACTAAATTGAAACCCCCAAGATAGTAAAGTTAACAAGAAGCAAACGTATTTGGAAAGTTTCTTTTTGCAGTAAGGAGTCAGTGAGAAAACGGAAGAAAAACTTGACTTTAAAATCAGAGAAATCTGCATAAAAAACAGGAGTCTTTACTCAAATATGAATTTATTGCAACAGTTGCTCCCACAGACCATAACAATAATTTCTAATATTTGACAACCAAAGATGCTGCTAATAAAGCTGATTTAAGTTTATCCGTATATATTTAGAAAGTACCAGTTTCAATTACGTTTTCTTTTAGCTTTCACTTTGACAGTTGTGGAAACTGAAAGTTTGAACCAGCTATCGATATTTTACAGAGGATGAAAATAAACCTTACCCTTTAAAATTCATGGTAACTGGAAGCTAAAAAGGAAAAAAAAATCAGATCCCCATTTGAACTTCTTTTACTATCTGACATTAAAGTGGTCCATGGCCCAGTTGGAGGTTGGAGACCACTACTTCATAGCATAAATGTGTTACTCATTTTTAAGTTGAGGTGAATGTGTCTGAAAAACTATTAGTTTTCTTTCTTGGTTTGTGATCCTGAACTCAGACACCAGCGACATTTATGCCTTATGTGTTGCATACCCAGAACCTCTGGGGGAAAGATTATACACAGAGACCAAAATTTTTCTTGAAAATCATGTCCGGCAGTTATACAAGGTACGTTTTTGAAGCTCTTATACACAATTTTTAGTTTTTTTCCTGCATACCATTGCTTTCTAGTAATAATAACTGAATGTGCTTTTAGAAAGTTCTGGAGTCTGAGGAGAAAGTTTTAGTGATGTACCACAGATACTGGGAGGAGTACAGCAAAGGAGCTGATTACATGGACTGCTTGTACAGGTAACTGTGTATCTTTTGACATCTACCATCATGCAACAGGGCTGGAGGTCGCTCCAAAACCAGACATTCAGGTCAAAAAAAGGTGGAATTTTTTCTTACATTATAAATAAACTAACGCTGTTTTTTATTTTTATTAATTTTTTTGCTAAATATTCGTTTGGCAGGAATCCCTAAGGCGCTTTGACTCATTTTTACAAAAGAGGATGTGAGGACACATAAGTGTTTGGATGTTGCTGCCTACATCCTCTTCAGTTACAAGTTTGGTGTGTTTTCTGTCAAAAAGGATAATTGACAAGCCCAAATAGCAAATGCACAAATGTATTTTGCTCCAAAATGTGTGAAAATCTAAACTTATGTTCCAAACATGAACTCCAGCTGCTGAAATATGGATGGATTCTACAGTTGCTGTAAATTTGCACCAAACTAGTTGAAAAGGGAAATCTAAATACTTATATCACAGCTGTTGCACTGATTTGGGGTTTAAATGTATTTTTTAAGTATGTGACTGAGAATTTATTTTCTTGCACAGCTCAAAATTAGCTTTTTAAATGTGTCGATTTTGTAAAAGTACAGAAACATTGTCTTTATGACTTTTTTGTGCAGGTATCTCAACACACAGTTTATCAAGAAGAACAAACTGACAGAAGCAGACCTGCAGTATGGCTACGGGGGCGTGGACATGAACGAGCCACTCATGGAGATCGGAGAGGTAGTCATTCGTTCTTGTTTTGATTAAAAAAATTCCAACTTTTTACTCAAATCTTTATTGAAAATTTATTGATAAATGTTTCTAAAGAGAGTTCAGTCGCAGCATTGTTCATTTGCTTATTTTACAAAAAAGAATGTTATAAAAACCTTCATAAATACTAACAAAGTTGTGACTTTTGTCTTAAATACATCTCAAATTATTCTTAATTTCGCACAGGGACACTCTTAAGCTACGTTCACAGCAAACACGTGAAACGCACATTCTTGGGCGTATTTAGCTCATGATGTTCACGCTGTACTTTTGCTACCCGATTCTAAAATTAGCATATTCTTCAACATTTTGGCCGCTTGTCTTTATGTTTCAGAGTTCAAACATCTGAACATCTGAGCTCTGCATTGCATAAACCAATCAGGGACTCAGCTTTGGTAGTGATGATGTAAACGGCGCTTAAGTCTAATCTGATTGTTGCCATTTGTTCTACTTGTTTGCATTGAAGCAATCATAAAAAATTGCTCTAATTTTATTCTTTTTTTTAAAAAAAAGTTTCTTCCCTGGACTATTACGGGACAGCAAGTATCGTTCATTCAGAAAATGGTGAAGCTTACCATACTGGGAGTCGAGTCCACTGCTGCTTTTGTAGAGCTCTTCAAAATAAATAAGCCTGATCTCTCAACATCAGCTTCCATAAGTTGCTCTTCCCACATCCGGCATGTTTAAGAACACTCTTGGACAAATGTCCAGCAGCAAATTTGATTCGAGTCAAAACATAGTCGTCGAATCGCGTTCAGAAAGCATCGTAACACTTGTGTCTTTTCATTCCAGCTGGCTCTAGACATGTGGAGGAAGTTGATGATCGAACCTCTTCAGGCCGTCCTGATCCGGATGTTGCTAAATGAAATCAAAAAGTATGTTTGTTTTTTCTCTTATTTGCACAGTAATCAGCTTAACCGACTCAATGGGCTTGTGGTAGAGTGTCCATCCGAAATTGGAAGGTTGTGAGTCATACCAAACACCCTAACAATGTGACTCCCCGCTTGACACTCAGGATTAAGGGGTTGGATTCGGGCATTAAATCAACAACTGCTTCCTGGGAGCAGCTATGTCTGCAGCTCACCACTCCCCCAAATGTTGAGGACAAGTATGAAACTACTTAAAAAAACAGTTTTTGTACAGGAACATTCCTTTATAATTTACCCCATCCCTCATTTAGGGATCAAAACACCTTCAAGTCTTGGAGTTTTCTGGTAAAAATCTAATCCTGTCTTTAAATTCTTGGATTAGTTTGAAGTATGCAACTTTTCATGCTCTCAGGATTTTCAGAATAAAACCTCAGAGTTAAAAAAACAGCGGCTCTGGCTGCACAGCACAGCTGACTCAAAAGTGCAGAGTGTGTGTTAATATAGATTTGTGTGTGATGAAGTTACCCACAAACCCTCTGTGGCTGTAACTACCAGACAACAACTGCTAAGGCAGATTGAGAATGTCGGCCCGAGCAGATCGGATAACTTGGCGCAGAGCTCTCCGATTTCTGGTTTGAGCTTTGGAAGTCCAGAAAGACATCCACATCCACCTTTCATTCATGTGTTGTTTGTCTGTTACAGCGATCGCTGTGGCGAGAACCCCAACCAGAAGGTGATCCACGGCGTTATCAACTCCTTTGTTCATGTTGAACAGTACAAGAAGAAGTTTCCGCTAAAGGTCAGTCGAAAAATTGCCACAATTTTCTAATAAATATCCTAAAACTGTAATTATGAACAAAAGAAGAACAAGTTCAACATGTCTGTTTAACCCTTAAACACCAGAGCTCCAGTGTTTATGTTCTTTGATTTTCTGAAAGTTTTTAGTTGTTAACACGATCAATGTAATTCCAATAGATTGTGAAGGAGAAAAGCGGCGCTTTTCTCCTTCACAATCTACTGGAATTACATTGATCGTGTTAACGGTTGAAAAGTTACTGTATGATAAAGATTTCTGTGTTTAAGCATCACTGATGACGCCTCAGGTGCTTGCTTAAAGCTGATTTTTTGGGGGGGTTTCTGTGTTGCAGTTTTATCAGGAAATCTTTGAAGGGCCTTTTCTGATGAAAACCGGGGAATATTACAAGCAGGAAGCCTCCAACCTAATGCAGGAATCCAACTGCTCGCAGTACATGGAGAAGGTAAGACACACGAGAGACGACCCAACCAACGCAGACTTTTAGGCTTTCGGTTTGTTTGCAGACGGGGGAAATGATTGCTGTGGAGATCTGAAGGCAGCTCTGCTTTTAACACAAGAGTGACCCCTGGGTGACCTCTGGGTCGCGACTGTTTTAAAAGCAGAGCTGCAAGTGGATCGTAGAACACGTTTCTGATGTTTTTCTGTTACACTGAGGTCACTTAAGGGTTATTTTCATCAACTGTCACTCACAGCTGTGTTGGTCACACTCACTGACTGTGGTAAATTCTAAGGAAAGGTAATAAGGTATATGTCATCTTGAGACTTTTATTCTATTAAATTGGTCTTGAGTAGAATGAGACGATTGTGTCTCCGCCTTATGGGAGCCAAAACAACTTGCATTTATTCTGAACATGATTCATGCGGCAGGGACGTCCTGTCAATGTACAGATGCGTTGAGAGGTTTGTCCAGTGGTCGACACACCTTACATAAATCCAGAAGCCACAACAAGACTACAAAAGTCGAAGTTATGCTCAACTCAGACCCAAACTGTGCTAACCGCTGCTCTCTTTGCGCTTGTCTCCGCCCTACAGGTCTTGGCGCGGTTGAAAGACGAAGAGGTTCGGTGTCGGAAGTACCTACACCCCAGCTCCTATGCCAAAGTCATTCATGAATGCCAGCAGAGGATGGTGGCTGATCATCTCCAGTTCCTGCACGGAGAGTGCCAGAACATAATCCGGCAGGAAAAGAGGGAAGGTCAGTGCGCTGTTTTTATTTGCTTCTTTCTTTAATATGTCAGTGATGACATTGTATCAATTGTTGTTCCACGCAGACATGGCGAACATGTACACCCTGCTGAGGGCTGTCTCCAACGGGTTGCCTCACATGATCCAGGAGCTGCAGGTTCACATCCACAACGAGGGCATCAGAGGCACCAGTAACCTCTCTCAGGAAAACGTCAGTAGCACAGCATCGTCTGCATGGTTGAAAAAAAATAAAAAATCTCACTGTTCCTCTAATCTGATGTGTGCAGATGCCAACCCTGTTCGTAGAGTCAGTTCTGGAGGTCCACAGTAAATTTGTTCAGCTCATCAACACAGTCCTGAATGGAGATCAGCACTTCATGAGTGCCCTCGATAAGGTATCGTGAGAAAGAAGTGGCGTATTTCTCCTATAATGATTCAAACTAAAACTTCAACCATCCTCAGGCTTTGACATCGGTCGTAAACTTCAGAGAGCCTAAATCCATCTGCAAAGCTCCGGAACTTGTGAGTACATGTGCAGAAACAAACGCATGTGTCATTAGAGCCGGTCGCAGGTCATTGACCGTCTCGTTCTCCCTCCTGTCGCTTCTCCACGCAGCTGGCAAAATACTGTGACAACCTGCTTAAAAAGTCTGCAAAGGGAATGACGGAAAACGAAGTGGAAGACAAGCTGACCAGCTTCATCACAGTCTTCAAGTACATAGATGACAAAGACATCTTTCAAAAGGTAATCACGGCTGGGCGTGACCGAGTCTTTCTAAAGTCTCTGGGGTTGACCCGTAAGGGTTCTGCGAGTTATTGAGTTCCCTGGGCCGTGGAGGGTCATAGATAGGTGCAACTGCATCTTGAAGGGAGCGCAGGTGTGTCCTGATGTTCTCCTACGAGCACCTTAAGGGACGTCAAAAATATGATAACAGATCGTTGGCACTGGGAAGCTCATCTTTACAGTAATAACCAGTAATTGGACTGTTTTCATGTATATTTTATATTGAATGGGATACATGTTGTTCCTAATAGATCCCTAGCAATGATTTACAGTTACATTTAATAGTCAGTAAATGGTCTGAATGTTTCCAGATGTATTCTCAGTTTTAAACCGATACTTGTTCCAGTGAGATCTCTTGCTGTACCTTAAAAATGTTAAGTATAATGTGATTATATCGTAAAAGAAAAGGTGTGCATTTTTATAAAGAAACAAAAAGCAAATCTAAATTCTGTGTTTTTGTAGACAAGGAAATATCAGCTTTCGACCACAGTTGCAGGGGAAATATCGGTTATTGGTATCAGCCGAAGAAAATTATACCAGCTCATCACTACTCAGAAGGGCATTTGTAAATGAGGTTTTACTTTTTTAACAGCAGAAATGTCTCAAGTGTCCAAGAATAACTTACTCTCTTTGAACTACCGTTTGCACAACAAAAGTAATTCCAACACATTCTAACGTAGATGCCCAACACTTCATGTGATGCAGTGGCACAAAGCTGCTTATCTTCACAACAGTAGCTGCGTTTCCATGTGCAACATGTGCTCGATCGGATTAGAAAAGAACTGTGTACATGGACCCTGTAGAAAGGTTTACATACGTCAAGTTTGATCGGAATAAATCATTTTGACATGCGCAGAGCTTTCTATGCTTTCTATATTACCAGAAACGACCATGAAAGACAAAGTAGCCAGTTCTGTTGTTAACAAATAGACAATTTTTCTGTTCCCTGCAGTTTTACGCCAGAATGTTAGCAAAGAGGTTAATACACGGCTTATCGTTGTCGATGGATTCAGAAGAAGCCATGATCAACAAATTAAAGGTAAATTCCCAGCGAGAAGCTGCAAGTTCTCACCATTTTTTTCCAGTTTTTGTGTCCTCATTCCTCTTTCCGCTTCACAGCAAGCCTGTGGCTACGAGTTCACCAGCAAACTCCACCGAATGTACACCGACATGAGCGTCAGCGCTGACCTCAACAACAAATTCAACAATTTCATCAAGACTCAGGAGACGGTGGTGGACCTGGGAATCAGCTTCCAGATCTACGTATTACAAGTAGGTGGGGGCAAGAAGGGGGGGGTGTTCTACCTGTTTTTACACGGCGCAGTTTGTTGACATTTGTCGCTGTGGTTTCAGGCCGGAGCTTGGCCCCTCACGCACGTCCCCTCCTCCACATTCGCTATCCCCCAAGAGCTAGAAAAGAGCGTGCAGATGGTGAGCAGCCCGGCTGATCTGTAGACCGGACGGTGTGATGACAAGAACACGTCATTAACTTTTACCTCTCCTCTCTAGTTCGAGTTGTTCTATAATCAGCACTTCAGCGGGCGGAAGTTGACTTGGCTGCACTACCTCTGTACAGGTACCAGAGACTTTAGTGAGTTCACCACTAGTAAAAATAAGCCAAATCTGGACTCATTTCTACTTTTCCAAACAGGTGAAGTGAAGATGAACTACTTGTCCAAGCCCTACGTTGCCATGGTAACCACCTATCAGATGGCTGTGCTGCTGGCCTTTAACAACAGTCAGACGGTGACCTACAAGGAGCTGCAGGACGGCACCCAGATGAACGAGAAGGAGCTGCAGAAGACCATCAAGTCCCTGCTGGATGTCAAAATGCTAAACCACGATTCAGAAAAGGTTTGTTTGTTTGTTTGTTTGTTTGCTGGACGATCTGCAGACAACCACTTTGCATCTGAAATGTTTGCTTAAACGATTGTTTTTTTTTCTCCACAGGAGGACATAGAAACAGAGTCTACGTTTTCGTTAAATATGAGTTTCACCAGTAAAAGAACAAAGTTTAAGATCACAACATCCATGCAGAAAGACACACCGCAGGTCAGAGAATCGCTCCCTCTTTTCCTTTCTGCTTTTTTTTCTGCATGGTTAGTTTGTGGTAAATTAAAGGTGTTGCCGCTTTGTTTCCCCGTGACATTCCAGGAAATGGAGCAGACGAGGAGTGCCGTAGACGAAGACCGTAAAATGTATTTACAAGCTGCTATAGTGAGGATCATGAAAGCTCGCAAGGTCCTCCGGCACAACGCCCTCATCCAGGAGGTGAGGGGGGATCGACATTTAGCATTCATCCATTCATCCATCCGGTGGTTGGATGGCTCAGTTGGCTGCGTGTAGGACTGGCTCATGTGAAACAGAAACACCACTTTCATTACAATAGTTTTAGCTAATTATTCAAAACAGCTCCCAAGCAGCTTAACAAACATTTGTCCAAACCACGACCTGAGCAGTAGTTAAGAAAACAGAAAGAAATTGATACATAAAAATGCTGATAACTGAAATCAGCTGAAGCTGATAACAAGCTAAAGAATTACCTAAATGCAAAATTAGCCTAAAAAACAAACTAAAAAGAAAAGAACAAACTTAGGTTAGCCAAAACAGCTAACATGTAGCTGAAAAAAATAACTAAACTTCAAAATGCCTTAAAAACTGAAAAAAGTCTAAATTAGCCAAAACTGCTAGCAGATAGCTGAAATATTAGCTAAACTCCAAAATATCCTAAAAGTTCCTAGTGAATGCCAAAATAGTCCAAAAAGCTAGCAGAATGCAATTTATTAAACTGTAACATTTTAACATAATTATTAATAATTAAAAGGAAGGAATATTATTACAGAATAAATCAACTTAAACCCTAAATAACTGAATGTTTTACTCTCCATAAAAATTATTTTGTCAAAATTAATGTACAAGTTAGAAATGAGCACAAGAAAACACCAGCCGTTAATAACAGTAAAAATAAAAGGATCTGGAGGGCCGGATAGAATTACCTGGAGGGCCGGATAGAATTACCTGGAGGGCCGGATCCGGCCCCTGGGCCTTGACTTTGACACATGTGGTATAAACATACTGACATAAGCAAAATTAAATGAACAAATATGAACTAAAAAAGCCTAATATTGAATATGGCCTGGACTAATTGTTTCCATTTGTAAACGGTTTTAGGTCACTTTTGGCTCTTCTCTGAGAATAGATAAGAAACCGGATGTTTAGGATTAGTTTCCTTTGTATTTAGATTCTTTAGCTGTGAGGTAACTGATGGCTATGATTGGAATGATGTTTTAAGCTTGTGGGATCATGTTGGAGCACATCCACTGGGAATGTTCACCTCTCTGCCAATCTGTCCATCACGCACACACACACACACACACACTCTTGATCCATAGCTACAAGCTTTGTCTTATCGGTGAAGTTCAGTAGAACTTCCATGACTTATTTTCTCTTCTAGAGGAGAAAAAAATACTTTGAGTGAAAATGTTTTTAAGAAATAGTTTAAATAAAAATGTCCAAGTCTGATACTATAAAATAGAATTATCTTGCATTGTATTTATACAACTTCAAAATAAGCATCTTTTTAGACCTTTTCTTATTGTATTTTGCCACTGCAGGGCATTTTGGATTATAATGGATGGTCAATTTTCACATTTTTGGCATATATAGTCGCATTAAGTGAGACAAAAGAGTCTGAGAAAAGTCTACCAATCAGTCAGACTTAACTGAGTTCAGAGAACCTTTTTTGTAACATGCTACACGTTAGCTAAGTTAGCCTATTCAAAATAAACGTAGCTCCCAAACTTCTTGCAACACTTAAAAAACAGACTGATACCAGTAAAACAATTGTTATTGGGGCTTTACTAATGCTCACCCTTGTTGGTAACATATAAAAAAAACACAGTTTGACACAGAGCTAGCAAATTTAAAATAACACCCAACCTTGTTTGCTATTTGTAAAAAAAAAAAAAAAAAAAGACATGTACCGCTAAGACAAATATTACTATGACTGCACTAAGTCAGTATTAGGGCCACGAGAGAAAAATAATTAAAACAACTTATTTTACGAGGATAAAGTCTTAAAGTTATGATACAAAAGTCGTAATCTTACAAAAAATAAAGAAATTACAACTTTTTTTCTCTCATAATTTTACTAATTTATTTTCATATGTTAGCTCAGTGGCCCTGTGGAAGAGCGTCCGCCCTATGACTGGAAGGTTGTGAGTTCAAATCCAGGCAGAGTCGTACCAAAGACTGTAATAGTTGGAACCAGTGCCTCCCTGCTTTACACTCAATATTAAGGGGATGGATTGGGAGGTTAAACCACCAAATGGTTCCTGAGCGCGGCTGTGTCTGCAGCTTACCCCTCCCCTAGGGGATGGGTCAGATGTGGAGAACAAATTTTACACATCTAGATGCATGACGGCTAATGGGACTTTCACTTTGTTTTTTTTAGTGTGGCCCTAGTAATCTGGAGTATTCCCAATTTATTTAGTCATGTAAAAAACGGTACATGTTAGCAGCGTTAGCGTATTCACAATAACACCCAACTTTGTTTGCAACTTATTAAAAAATAGCACACTGACATCTGCTTCTACATTTTTAAGCACAACCAGGATGAATCGACATATAAGGCGCTTTATCTACCCGGAAGAGCAGTTGTGTCTAAAGCTTTAATGTTTTTTTCCCCATTCCTATGATGCTTTACTTTATGATTTAGCAGAAATGTGCATATTATAAAGTTTGTTTTGTTTGTTACACTCTTTTCTAGTCTTGTTCTATATTTGAAATATGTTTTCTATTAGATTAATGCACAAGTGTTGGTAAATATTGCCCTCTGTGTTGTTTGGAAGAGGTAAATAAAGGGTAAAAAAAAAAAAGTAAAAATCTTAATGTTGATTCACTGAAATTCTACTGTAAGCTAACAAGTTTTCCTGATGTTTCAATGGTTCTTTTGTGCAGGTCATCAATCAGTCCAAAGCCAGGTTTAACCCCAGTATCAGCATGATCAAGAAGTGCATTGAGGTGCTCATCGACAAGCAGTACATCGAGCGAAGCCAGACCTCGGCAGACGAGTACAGCTACGTGGCATAGGAGGAGCCGCTCAGTGAACTCCTGCATACAGACTCTCAGCCGTTTTGATTGATGGACAAACAAGACGTTGAAAACAACAAAACCTGATAATCGTGGAGCGTCTCCATCACGACCGAAGCAGGACTGGTGCCTCCCATCTGTGGAACAAAAAGAGAACTTCACTTCAGATTAAGCCGGCTTACACTTACTACTCCTCCAAACGACTCCCACTTTCTGATTTTTAAGCTGTTTACAACGTCACCAGTGCCACGCAGCTGTGCGTCAGTGGACGTCAAAGAAAATGCCTGTAGCTGTGGGGGAAAAGAGCTGAAAACACTTGTCCAGAGTAAACAAAAAGTAAAAAAAAAAAGAGAAAATTAACAAATTAGTTGACATCAATTATGCATTGGTGGCTACACATAAAAACCATGCTTTCTTTTCTCACGTTTGCAGTTGTTGTGAGTTATTTTCTTTACATGTACTGAAGTTAGGAAAAATATTGTAATAAATCTGGTATACTGACTATTGTATCTTTCAAATATAAAAAAGAGGTGACAAACATGACCTTGCTGCTTGTCAATTAAATAAATAAAAACACTGAAGACTTTTATCTATGCATGTGTCCGCTTGAGTACTTTTGGGTCTTGAATAGATTTCCTTTGAACTGTGTAGTGAAAAATGAGCTCTTTGCTGATATGCGTCAATTCCTTAATTTGTTTACTGCCCATAAAAAGCAGAAATTGGTTAAAAATTGAGTTTTTGTATTACTTCCGCCTAATATTGCATATTTTAATTAGGTAAAACTAAACTATGTGAAAAAGTAAAAATGCTTTTGAAGTGTATTTCTTTTTCCTTTTCCTTTTTTTTGCTTTTGAAGTAGTGGGGTGGGGGAGGGGCGATGCAGTTAGTTACGTCACATCCGCTTCCCTTTTTTTTTAACGCGACGTAGAAGGCTGTCCATGGTACTGACGCAAGCAAAGATAGCGGAGACCCCTGCTAATAAAAGGTAGCATATTGAATTTCAACATACAGCATATTTTTAGCGCGAGACTGACTTTAAGAGAAATAAACACGCGCCATGTATTATTGACATACATTATTATTCAAGCAATAATTAATTTTCATAGCTTATGTGCCACCATGTCTGAGTTGTGTGACATATTTTTGTAATACTGTCCCTTAGACGCACGGACCTCGTGGCGCAACGGTAGCGCGTCTGACTCCAGATCAGAAGGTTGCGTGTTCAAATCACGTCGGGGTCATTCCTTTTCAATCCCTTGCAACAGTTTCCATTTCACTTAACATAGTACAATCAACATATGAGAAATTATGTTACTTTATACCAAAGTGAGTTGCCATATTACCTTTTTTTTGTCTGCAGTTCAGTTAAAATTGGAGATTCACATCTATGAAAATAAACCACAACTATTTATGTGGATGATTATTACTTGAACTCTTATTTCAGAGCCTTTTTGTTGTTGTAGTTGTTGCTGCTGTGCATGTTACTGCAGTATTGAGGCTTGGTGATCCTCAGTAGTCTGCGATTGGTCTGATAGTATCTCACATCTTCTTCCTAGCATGCCACAGATCTGTCTTGAAATTTAGACCACACAGTCACATGGATACCTTCTCCCTGAGTCAGGCGTTTTTTACTTTTTTCAGTGTTGACAAAATTATCTCCATGTAGCTTCTGATCTGAGCTCCAGATCTCTCACCTCAGATTCTACACCTCTCTGGGACCTTAATTTCCAAAAGAAATGTATTTTATTTTATTTTGAAAGGTGCACTTTGACCACCATTCTAGCTTTCCTGATATCTAAGAGTTAATGAGCACAGGAATGAAGTCAATGTCCTGATGCCCTCCTTCCTTCCATCATCTTTCCAGCGATGTGCTTCGATACAGAACTCTGTGAACAACCAGCTTGGCCATTTGAATTTCTCCTTTTCTGTTCAGAAATTTTTCAAAACATCTTTTAGATCTGCACTCTTTCTCACAAGTGTGCAGCCTAATGTTCTTCTCTTTTCTTTACACTACAATTTCCAAAAGACATGACCTCTAAATGCAGGTTCTTGCAAGTAGACCCCAACTTTGTTGATTTTGTACAGTCTTTTTTCTGATTACATACATTAGGTGTTTGCATGTGTAAGTCCTCCTATAGAAGGTTGTGCTTACTTTGACTTTAGCAGCAGCTGACTGCAATAACACCTTCTTTGATAAAGGGGTTTGTGAAACAGTGACAATACCACCCATTTATTTAAATGGGAGTCAACAGGTGTGCAGGATCCTTGAGTTCTTTGGCTGTGACATACCTGCTGTGACTGTGGGACCATGTTGGAGCATGCCAGCTCTGGAAGCAACACCTATGTCTGTTAGCAACACAGACTTGACAGTGTGTCCTTTGTGGTGCATTCTTTGTTGTTGTTGTTTTCTCAGGACAAGTCTGGAAATGTATGGATGAGGAAGGTGTGTTGACAGATTAGGAATCTGTGAAGTATAGGAGTCAGGACAATACATCCTGAGTTGCATCTCTGCTTTTAACCCTTATGTATGAAGTTAGATTTGTTGCAAAAGTATTGTACGTTTGTAAAATGGTTTTGTCTGTGTAATAGGAGATACGTGAGTCTGTAAAGCTGTTTTGTAACTGTAGAATAAATTGTCCTTCCGTAAAAATGCTTTTTCTGTGCAAATGAGACCTACAACGACAAAATACAAGTTACAAGAACAATTATTTGCTTCTCAATTAATGAACCAATCAGCAGCCTTTAACTGTTATCCAATTAGTGTGCTGCATGGACCAGCCAATCAGATGTATGATGTCCATTCCAGAAAAAAAACTTTTTAATAGTAAAATTTGTTTTTATCTGTTTTGAGTGACCTTCCAGGGATATAGACTTGTCAAACAACATCCCGAGGTTTCTGAGACTAAACTGGAGAGAAGAGCTCAGAAAACCAAGGTGTGATCTGATGGAGGGAACTTTATCTTCTGAGGAAAAAGATCAATGTCACAGTTTCCTGTGTATTTAAGAGTAAATGATTACTATTAATTGCTCGTCAAACAATTTAACAGATGTTGTAGCTTGTTATAATCATTGTCTGGGAAAGAATCATAAAGCTGGATATCGTCCGCGTAGAAGTGATATGAAATGTGGCTGAATTGATTTGAGGAATCATATATAAGATGAGGGCTGCATGGTGGCGCCTCACAGCAAGAAGGCCCCGGTTCGAATCCCGGCTGGGGGATTTGGGACCTTTCTGTGTGGAGTTTGCATGTTCTCCCCATGCATGCGTGGGTTTTCGCCGGGGACTCTGGCTTCCTCCCACTGTCCAAAAACATGCTTCATAGGTTAATTGGTGACTCTAAATTGCCCCTAGGTATGAATGTGAGAGTGAATGGGTGTGAGATTGTGGCCCTGCGACAGACTGGCGACCTGTCCAGGGTGAACCCCGCCTTCGCCCTTCAGTAGCCGGGATAGGCTCCGGCACCCCCGCGACCCCGAAAGGGAAGCAGCGGCCAAGAAGATGAAAGAATGAATGAATATATAAGATGAATAAAATAGGACCAAGTATAGAACCTTGGGAACCGCCACAAGATTTTTCTTTTTATAACAGAGGTTAAGGAACCAACAGCAACAATGAAAGTTATTCTGCTAAGGTACAAAATAAACCAATTTGAAGCTGACCCAGAGAAACTATAGTCATCATGAAGACCATCCATCCATCACTTCCACTCATCCGAGACCGGGTCACAGGGACAACAGGTCCTCTGGAGGGACCCGAGGCATTCCCAGGACACGCTGGAGAGACATAGTTTCCCAGCGTCCTGAGTCTTCCCCAGGACTTCCACCTGGGGGTTTGAGTACTATGCTATCTATCTGCAGACAGGTCCTGAGTGACGAGCAAGACAAAGAGCGGTTCAGAACCCCTTTGTGAATCGACATATCAAAGATCCTGTTACGTCACCAGGATTGGCATCACCGGGGCCCCACCCTGGAGCAAGGCCTGGGTTTGGGGCTCGTAGGTGAGCACCTCCAACGGGCCCCGGTCGGGTCCAACCCGAAGGAGCAACGCAGTTTCACTCTCCAGTGGGCCCACCACCTGGAGGGGAGCTGAGAAGGGGCCGGTGCAATATGGTTTGGGTGGTAGTTGAAGTCGAAGGCAAGTACCTCGGCGGCCTGAACCCTGGTCATGGAACTTGGCTTTTGGGACATCATCAAGTTGTTCAATTAAAATGCTGTGATCTACAGTAAATGATCTTTTTAAAAAAATGCACAATTTATTTTCCACAGTTTCCAAACTTTTACAGACGCACAAATTTCTTATACAGTAAAAAGCACAAAACTTTGTTACGGATGGACAATACTTTTGCAACTTCATACCAGTGTTGACATTCTTTCGACCACTGTAATGGTTCAACTGTTTACACAATTAACGTAAATCCAATTTATCCCGAAGTGGAATAATCATGAAACACTTAACTTTCATTATGTGCTGCATATGGGTGCAAACCCGATATGAAAAACTGCTTTTCTCTGCGTTAGAATCAGCGGATTCACGTCGATCGTGAATCCAGGACCAACAAGCAGGGTTAAATGCAAAACAAGCAGTGTGGTAGCCCTCGAGGACCAGGGTTGGTGACCCCTGCATTAAAGGGTTAACCTGATTGGATTGAATCTCAAAAAACAGTCAAAGCACAAACCTGTTTCTTGGTAATTTTGCAGCAAGGAAAAATCTTTTTATTTCTGTACAAGACAGGAGTAGGACATCTGCCAAGCCTTGCAGCGAGATACAGATGTGTTCGTCAGTGTCAAAGACAGTCGCACAACGCTGTTAAACTTTCCCCCACTGCTGTCCTGCATTCCTGGTGTGCACTGAACTTTCCCCAAACAAACCCTCTGGACTCTCTGATACAGCTGCATAGCTGCTTGTAGATAAACATATGAGTAAATTATCATTGAGTCAAACAGAGGAAGCAATATTTAATAAGAAAAAGACACTTTTTTGCCAACAATAATAAGGGTAAGAAGCTTTTTTGGAGGGGATTTTTTTCAAGAAGGGTTTCTTAAAGTGGCCACTAGGTGGAGATAGTATTGCATAAGTAGGAGTACAGGTCAAACGCAGTCTCTCATTCACAACTTTTCATGTTTGGCTTTGAATTGAGACATGTTTTGCTGCTGAAGCTTACCGTTCCCTCCAAACCCAGCAGTCTGGCCCAAATGAAGAGGCTTTAGGAGCTAAAGTTAGAGCGTGATTAAACACTGGGGCCGCCTTAGGCCCTCAGCATGAAATCGGCAAAAAATAAGAACAGCTACATGCTCCTTCCACTTGTGTCTATGTTGGAGAACACCCCACCATGCAGAGTCACAGCTGCAGCGAGAACAAGACGCCCCACAGAGAGGCTGCAGTGTTTATCAGCAAAATGGGTCACATGTTATCTTCATCCTCAGAGATGTTCCTCTTCTTCAACTACAGGTCAACAGCTCATTAGGATAATATTCATCCCATTAACAGGTGTTCTGTGAGCAGATTACAACATTTAATTAAAGAGGTTGTTGAACCAACGCAGTAGAGGGGTGTTCCCTTTTCAAATATGTTTGAAATATTAATTAGATACTTGAAAATTCACTTAAAAATGTTTCTTATGAAATGTTGGTGCAACTTTTGGAGTAACTGGGCCAGTCTGGAGACATAGGGATTGAGGGATCCATAATATACTGCTACGTCATCACTGGATGTTAGCAAGTAAAAGTAAGGGGATGAAAAGATAATTCATATGTAATTAACATGTAATAAAATATCAACAGGTAAAAAATGTAGATGCATGTGATAAATACAAATATCTGATGAACAGAAAAACCATTACAATTGTTTTCACTTACGATTTTCAACATGTAATATTTTCTCCTTCATATTCTATAATGTACTCTTAAGCAGAACAAAATCCATATGTCATTGGATTTTAAATACAAACAGGATTCTCCCAATCTGCACTGCAGAATCTCAAAGGATCAAAGCTACATTTCAGATTGATGCTATAACATCTTTTATGTCACCAAAGGGCT
>NC_050531.1:17611700-17612143 GCF_002922805.2 Oryzias melastigma
ATGTGTAATAAATATTGTACAACTTATAATAAATAATTTCTAAATATGCTACAACTATAAGGGTATGACAACTAATTGCTGAAACAATTCCTACAATCCATCCAGATCAATCTGTCTGAGCCATGCTGTTAATTGAATTGACCTATACAATTATAAAATAGTGTGAAAGTAGCTTTAGAACACATTATACCTAATGAATAAGTAGTACATGTTACAGCACATTAAGTGGATTTAATAACGGATAATGCCAGACAAAGTGTGCATTATTAGAAATTAACGCATGACATGGAAGCCTGGACTGTCCAACACAGAGCAGAGGCTGGTTGCTTCCTCTTCCCGCAGATACCAAGGTGAATTAGAAAATAAATAGATATTCAATCAATTTTTTGTCTTTATTTTTTTCGGCTTAAATTGCTTTTTCACAAAAAGCGAACTATTTGATA
>NC_050531.1:17612268-17635328 GCF_002922805.2 Oryzias melastigma
AGATTGAGTGGAAAGTGGAAGTGATCCGGCACTGATGTTGACTTCAGTGGCAAAAGAAAGCGATGTTTGTGCTGTTCATCGTGATAGGTTTAAGACCCACTCCAATAAAAGTAATCTTTTTTGTGTTTTTACATTTTCTTTGTAGCATTTTTCTCATAGTAGAGGACCTATATAAACTAATTTACAATTAAAACTGTGTTTCTGAGTATTTCTCAATTCAAATCGCATTGGATCAAAAAACTGGATGCTAGAAAATACTCGGACTAATGATGGAGTCACTGAAATGGGCGTGCCAAGGTCTCCTCTCTCCTTGTGCACACCCTAGTGAGTGGGTGTGAATGATGAACGTTCAACACTCGTGTTGTAGCTAATTGTGAGTTTGGCTTAAAACTGTACGATTGGATAAATCCAATATTACTCGACATTATTTTTGTACCGTTAATGTTAGCTTGCTAACAGAGCTCTCAGCGATGGGTAGAGGGGCGGGATGCTCTGTGTCAACAGCCCAGAATTGTATTTCTAATGAGCTACTGCCACTGTGCATAAAAATAACGAAGATTCTTTGATTTAGGCTAAAAAGTTCATAATCATAATTAAAAGGTCACTGGGAATGATTTTGCAATAGAAAGAAATATGTTATCACTTTAAATAAAGCATCAGTTCAGAGACAAATATGCCCTCTTATCCTTATTTTTGTCCAGATATTTTTAAAAATTTGTTTAAAAGAAGTCATGGGGTGATATAGAATATTTGTGACTAGAACCTCTTTTTTAGGTGTACATTATCACATTAAAATCCACACCTGGATCATGATAAAAATCTATAACGTATATTGAAAAAGTAGTAACATATTGTCTGCATGTAATAAACATGTTATAAAATTAAGATAAATAGTAATGCAAGTGTTATAACACTTTATATACGTGTAATAAATGTTACAACATATCTTAAATGAGTAGTAAACATTTTACAACAGTGTAATAAATGTATTACAGCATAAAATGAAAAACAAAAACAAAAGCTTCATGGTGATTTGCTAAAAGGTGAGAGTTTTCTTGACTCATAATTTGGTAAACCGAACCTTTAGTGTGCGCGGTTCGGAAGCGTAACGCGTATAAAGTGCATTCATAGTGGATCCGGAGCCCGCGCTACTGGCGTGCTGCGCATTCTTCGTGCCTGCTGTAACACGCAGTGTCAGTTGTCAGCTGTCCGGAGCTCCTCTCTCTGTTCTCCGGGGAACTTTCTGTAAGTCAGTCAGAGTCGGCGCACGCGGAGGACGCCACCCCGCCGCTGGATCCGGATCTTCTTTTTCTTCTTCTTTTTTGTTATTTTTCTTTTGAGGACCCAAAAGGCGCGGATCTATTTCATCCGGGAATGGTTTTCGTGGCGCGGACGCGGCGTCTTCCTCTCTGGAGTTAACCCCACTGCTGGAGATGAAAGTGACGGTGTGCTTCGGCAGGACGCGGGTGGTCGTTCCGTGCGGGGATGGCGTCATCAAGGTCCAGGGTCTGGTCGAGAAAGCGACCATGCGCTACAGGAAAGCCATCGCAAAGGTGAGTGCCACCACTCCCGTGTGCTTTTCATGGAACGTGGAAGTGGATCCACGCAGGAGCAACATGGCGCTTTCCTTGTGGGGGGAAAGAAACAGCCCTGTCAGACACCTGGATGCTCCCAGAAGTGAGAGACCCCACTCAGGGACCCCTAATTGAACATAAAAGAGGGGGCGCCGACTTCAAAGGGGTTTTTCAAACAAGCTTTTGATGGACCGCCTTTCATTTTCTCCACTGCTGATACGTAAATCCGAGAAGCGAACTGGACCAATTCCCAGTTCGGTTCGCCCGTCCATTGAAAAGCTCGAGAAACAATGGAAACCTGAAGGTGTTCAGTCAATTCAGGAAGTGCGCGCAGATTCAAACAGGCGCGAGCCGCCACTAAACTTCCAGGTTCAATCTGCTGCTCAGACTTTGAAAACTTCCCGGTTTCCCACAGTTAGGAACTCTGTTTTTACCTCGCTGCTCTACCGAGCTCAGATGGAATGACAGTTTCATCTTTAAAGACCCACTCCAATGGGTTTTATAAACATGTTCTTCTGGCATTTTTTTCTAACCACGGAGGACTTATTAAACCTAAAACTGTATTTATGAGTATTTCTGTATTCACTGGAAAACAGGAGCAAACACAAAATGTATGAAAAAGCTTGTAAGTGTGACTGTTGCAGCAAATCACAACCTTCCTGTTCCACTCCATTCTGATACATCCACTTTTAGACGACTAGATTCATGTACGTCTTCGTTTTCCTCGTCCGAGCAGGGATCTGGGTCAAAACTGTACGTCTGGATAGCTCCAATGTTTCTCACCATTTTTGTTGCACCATCAGTTCTAGGTTGGGAGTGAGAGGGGCTGTAAGCTATGGGTGAACGTGTAAATAGATAGATGATGGAGAAGAGGGTGGGCTTAATCCACACCAACAGTCCCGTCCATAATTCAAATTCCTAATGAATTACTGCCGCTCTGCAGACCTAGTAAATAACACCACAGCAAAACTTCAAAATCATAATTAAAAGACCACTTTCAATAGTCGAAAACGCTGAAGCTGATAGCCAGCTAAAATATTAGCTAAGTGCCAAATTAACCTAAAAAAAATTAAGTTAGTCGAAACAGCTCAAAAAAATAGCTAAACTCCAAAATAGCCAAAAAAACAAAACAAAAAAAAGCTTAAGTTAGCCAAAACAGCTAGCATGTAGCTGAGATATTAGCTAAACTTCAAAATAGCCAAAATAGCCTGTAGTACATGCCAAAATGCTAGCAGAATGCCAATTTTTAAAACTTTAAAACCGTGACTTTTTAACATACCGGTAATTATGAATAATTAAAAGGCAAGAATATTATTCCGGAATAAATCAACTTAAACCTTAAATAACTTTCAATATTTTGCTCTCCATAAAAATAAATTTTATCAAAATTATACAAGTTAAAAATAAGACCACATCAGTCCAGTTCTGAGGTCTTTACACTGGTTACCTGCCTGCAAGAGGATAGACTTTAAAATGTTACTTGTTCATAAAGCAGGGCTGCCACGATTAAAATATTAGATGATTAATTTAATAAATGATTAGCTGTTACTTTGTATCATATGGAGTCAGAGTTTAGTAAAGTTGAAATTTATAATGGCATTCTGCTAGATTTTTGGACTATTTTGGAATTATTAAGGTTTTTTAGACTAATTTGGAGTTTAGCTAATAGTTCAACTGCATACTAGCTCTTTTGACTAAATTATGCTTTAAAAAAGTTTTTTAGACTATTTTGAAGTTTAGCTAATATTTCAGCTACATGCTAGCTGTTTTGGCTAACTTACGCTTTTTTCATTTTTTTTAGGTTCATTTTAGATTTAACTAATATTTTACCTGGCTATCAGCTTCAGCATTTTCAGTCATTTCAGCTATCAATTTCAGCATCTTGAGCTATCAGCACTAGTATCTTCATGAGACAAATTTATCTTACAGTATTTACACTAGCATTATTGCAGGTAATGCTATATATCTAATTTTTAGTTAGTTTATAGCTAATAATAGTTAAGATGTGTACTTTACATCCAGTTTGTGCATGACCCAACTAGTCAACTTGTTGGAAAAAAAGGATTGATATTTAGACAACTATTAAAATAATCGTTGGTGACAGCTCTATTAAAAGGCTTTTAATGGTTTAGCACCAAAATACATGACTGACCTCTTGACCCAGTATGTACCAGCCAGACCTCTCCGGTCATCTGGATCCGGTCTTTGTCAGTTCCTAGAGTCAGAACTAAACATAGAGAAGCTGCATTCAGCTTCTATGCTCCACAGATCTGGAACAGACTTCCAGAAAACCTTACACTTTTCAGTGTATTTAAATCCCGGTAAAAAACCCACCTGTTCTCAGCTGCATTTGACTAGTATGTATTCAAAAGCTAACATCCACTCTGTATATCTATTCTTGTTTTAAATGTAGTTCTTTAATTTCTTTGAATCTTATTTTAATGATCACACCTTTAATATTTCTTTTGTAAAGCATTTTGAATTGTCTCTGTACATGAAATGTGCTGTACAAATAAACGTACCTATCCTTTTACGATCAAAAGCGGGGCTTCACTTGTCGGACGACTGTGTGAGTTCTCAAAACCAGAGCAGGAAGGATTGCTTCTTCTCTAGAGTTCTGGTAGCCAAAGTGAAGAGGTCTAGGACCAGAACCAGAACTTCAGAATGGAACTCAAGCTCAATCGATTGGGTCATTTATAGACCTGTTATGCTTCTATTCCTCTTTTCAAGAAACAAAAACAGGTCTTTTTTCTGTTTTTATATAAATACAATATTGTATGTACTATAGGGCTCACCGGACTATAAGGTGCAATATCAACGAATGGTCTATTTTGGAATTCATGTCACTGAACTATAAGGTGCATCTAGGGGAAACAAATGAGTCAGAGATAAGTCAGTCAGTCAGACTTTATTAACTGTGCTCACAGTAAATCTAGAACTTGTTTGTAACAAGTATGTATGTATATGAGGCCGCTTTTCTCCGTGTCTGAATCAGCTGGTTCATGTTCATCCCATAAACGGTCAGAGTTCTGGTATATCAATGAGAGTATGTTATTTAGATGTTGCTGGTGGCATCTCTGCTGTTGAAGGGTTAAGCTTTAGCCGAGGCTTTTATGGAAGAAAGACAATGCCACGATCTCTCATCTTGTCATCTGTGTTTGCTTGAGTGTCGATGACGATTCTTCAGATGACTGCAACAGTTTGTACCATTCACTGGCAGCATTTGTTCTGCACCAATTCAAATTGTTTCCGTTGCTTGATTTCACTATTCGGACAAGCGGTAGTTTCTTTTTTGACTTCTTCTGGCTGCTTGTCATGGCTCCACACACATCTCACATGGAGTAGTGTGCACTCAGGCGGAAAAAGACATGCCCATGATACTATGAGACCTGAGAAAGTCTGCTTTCCTTTTCATAAATCAGTTATTTTTTTTGTACATTGACATTTTTTTGCACACGTAAAAGCTGCAGACAAAATGCAGACAAAGTGTTGATACAAGTATAAAACTCCTATACGAAGTCATGGGATTTGCCAGTCTATAGTTTTGACCCTTCTGTACTGCTTTAGGCTGTAATGCCTCAACGTTGGTCAACATTAATGCTATCTCTTAAGATAATATCTGTATTAGGAACTCAAAGGCAACCACATCCACATTCATGTCTTTGTTTACAGAGGCTTCAGAGTTTTCCTTGCTTCAGCAGAACACAGGCGACTCTTTTATTGATCCATGCAGCCGTGTGTTGAAAGTGTACAGCTGGGTTTTTCTTCAGGAGGATTCGTGATCAACACACGCCTCAGACCACAAGCGTGACACTCCTAGGTTTATGACCCTGAGGAGACTGAAATCAAAACACAATTCCCCGTACAGATTCTGGACGACACTGGAGTTCCCCGCCTGTATTTGCATCTGATCAAAAAAAAATTGTGCAATAGATACGTCGGGACGCCTCACGTCTTCAAAGGCTCGGTGACAGAGGGTTGAAAGAGCCATCGTCCGTGGAGTGGGTGTTGTCTTTGACGCTTGATGTGCGTCTCCACCCACCCAAACACCAGCGCCTGCATCCAGCTCTTTCCTATGAGCCATCTGGGGGTTGCAAAACATTCTCTTGCACGTGTTACTCAGCTGTGCTCATAAGTTGCAAGAGGGATCTTTCAGAAAAAAAACCCTCTGAAGTGGCTAATCTCAGGCAGACAGTGTCGCTCTGGAGTACCTGATCTTCCTCGGGGGGAGGGTCCTTGATGGCTTTGTTTCAATCTCAGGGGGCATGACAGCAGACACAAGCTTCCTCTCAAAGCGCCATTAACTTCAGAGTCAATCTGGTCGACGGTATGCGCGGCCATGAAGGATTAGCGCTAAACTGCCTCTCCTCACGCCTCTCCACCCTCTCTCCTCCCGCACTCGAGCAGGGGGTAATAACAGCGTATTTACCTCCACTCAACAGCAGCAACACAAGATAGTGTTTTGTCAGCTTTACTGTCGGCATACAAAAGTCCTCCTGGAGGAAACGAGGATCTGAATTTGTCCTCTTGTGGCGTGTTCAAGTACCACGCCAACAAAAGGGAACTCAAATGTTTAGCCACTGGATCCATAATTTATGGGTGCAGTTCTTTGAAGAGTTTTAAGATCTTGTTTGTTCTCTACATCCCCGTCGTCTCAGCATAATTTAGGGCTAAAACCCTAAAGCACGTAATTGTTCGTTTTCCTCTTAAATCACTCCCAAGGAAGACTTGCTAACACATTGTAGCATAGTCGCTGAAATCCCCAAATACAGCTGTTTTTCAACAAACACAATCACAAAAATTAAAGTATATTAGCAATAAAGTGGTCCTGTCTGTAAAATGATATGCAAATGTTCCCACGGCCTTGCCAGCTCCCCAAAAAAAGCAGTTTAAAACTAGGAATTCTGCGTAAAGGTCCTCGTATTAGCAATGTTTTGCTGACCCCAGTTTGACTTAAAAGGACATTTTAGGTTAGAAAATGGTTTATTTTCAACCTTATTAGCATCAAACATTCAGATTAATTAATATCTGGCAAAAGGGTCTAACGATTGTTGTTATTGTTCCAATCTTTTCCTTTATTCAACACTTAATATACCAGTCGACCTTTGTTCAAATACTCACCTATGGTCATGAGCTCTGGGTCATGACCGAAAGAACGAGGTCCCGACTACAAGCGGCTGAAATTAGTTTCCTCCGTAGGGTGGCTGGTGGCTCGTTTTGCGATATTCACGATATCAGCAGTGGAAACCTCCAGAACTTTTTGATCTGATTTGTCTTTTAAAACCCACATAAAGTGTTGGGATATCCAAATCAGAAATTTAACTTGACATAAAGGAGTAGTAATTTTTGAAATGTTTTAAGTTGTTTAGGACCATAGAGAGTTGTTGAGAGGCCAGTTCAAGGTGCATCCTAAGTGTAGCACAGGTGTGTCTTGTAGTTCCCTTAAGGCTTGTTAAAAAAAAAGAACATCACTTGTCATGTGTGTGGTAAGTGTATCGTAAAGTACTTGTAAGGCTAGTGTAAATTACATGCACTTATGATATAAGGGTGATGATGTCGTACGGTGCCCTTAGTCACAACTGCCATTTTGGCTAGAAACAGGGTGTGCGGGAGGACGATAGGTAAACCTGTAAGGGGCATGTACTTATCATGTAAACAGCACCTTCGGGCCACATACGTGCTTCGGAGGACGGGTCAAATATAAAAAAAAAAAATCACACCCGCATCTTTCTGAATCCCCCCTTACTTTACCCTTGTTGTTGTACAAGTCTTTGCTACAACCTGTGCTCCTTATGATCCTGGTTGAAAAAAATGTGCATGAACATGAGCGGTCTATGACTTTGTTATTTGTGTGGGCCACCTTCAAAGACATTTGGACAGTTTTGACTAGGCCAATAGACAGCAGCATGTCACAGGAGTTTGTGGCATATCTCTGTTCTGGAAGCAAAAAGAGGGTGCGATGACGTATGGCGATGACAAATCAACTCATTCATGCTTTTTTTGATTTGTTTAGGTTGCATACTATTAGATTCCTTTTGCTGATCACTGTTATTTTTTTCTTTCCTCTTTGTTTATACTCCAAGGTTTACTTTGCCTGCTGTCTCTTTGTTGTTGAATCTTGTGGATCAACTTCAATACATTGAAGTTCAATTCAATAGATTTTATTCCACTGTTTCTTGGCAGCAGTGCATTTGCCAGCATCCGTTTGCTTGGCTTTCAAGCCCACCCAACAGTCAGCTCTGGGAAGCTGAGTTGAAAATGTATCCCAGTCTTTAAATTCTCATATTCCCAGGTAAAGAGCTGACACGAGTCAAGCCCTTTGCTACTGCAGCTCTGCAGAAACACTTGAGAAGTGTGGGAAATGCCTCAGAAATGGTTGTCAGTGCTTATTACCTCACGCCGCTCCGGGGTTATGTAACAACCTCGAGCTGCGGAATGTAAATAGGTTTATGGAGGACGGGAAGTTAGGGATGCTATGAAATTAAATGGAGAAGACCGTGCAGGATGATGCAAGGGAGTGGGATTGATGTTGACTGGAGTTTGGGTTTGGTCGTGGCAGAGAAGACATCAAATAAAAGATTGAATAAGCTCTTACTGACGCTCTTGCATACAGATCTGCATGTCGACCTTGTTCAAATGTCTTATCTTTGTTTTTTCTTTCTGCATTCTGTTTTAGCTATTCCTAATTTTATGATAGTATATTTTAACCCTAGAGCGATTTTCACCTGAGCAAAAGTATTTACATTACCTTAAATTTGTTGCATTTTTTGAGTGTCATGGGTCCCTGAGTAAAGTCTCACATGTCCCAGGAATGAGTGGACCAAAGGCCAAGTGTACAGTATCATTATTTATTTTTTTAGGAATTTTTTCTTCTCAAATTCCTACTTTTTCAGTCATTTTAAAGCATGTTCTTAGGATCTTCCTATGCTTTTTTCCCCCACTTTGTTGCATAAAGCACAGTTTGAAATAACAGTAAACTACTCTAATTTATTATGTGTTTTCATATCTTGATCTATTTTTTACGAGAAATACTTTTTATTGGGTATTTTATATCGGGTAAAAATTACCCGGGAAAAGTGATGGTGTAACATTTTATAGCGAAAGTGTTCTAGGGTTAAAGCTAAACCGAGGAAAAAGATTGAGCACTGGAGATCTTTGTTCTGCTCCTAAAACTAGAAATGTGTCGATCCGACTACGTGATTGAAAATCTGGCCTTTTTAGGCTCGATCAGAATGGGATGCTGCATCCCGATCAGGGATTGGATATTTTATTCTCATAATTATAATTAGAACTATGTATTTCAATCTTATGATTGCAGTCAAATACTTCACTAGAAGTCTGTACATCATGAACAAACCCCAATATTTTATAGCTCTAAAGCGCAACAAGATAGAGCAGCAGTTTGAGCAGAAGGCGTACAAAAATAATTTGGTAAAGTTAACAAGATATTCTCACTTCTGGGCTCAATAACTTACAAAAAAGTTTAAAAATGTCAACAAGTCTCTTTATTGGTTCATCTTAACTTAAATGATGGCTTATAAAGGTATTTTAGTTTTCCTTGTGTTTAATGAGAATTAAATGGAGCGATGGCAGTGAGATGACGACCAAGGGACCTTGCATACAAGCTCTGGGAAAAGTCATTATTACTGCTTTAAAGCAGCCAACAAGACACACGGGAACAAATCCAGAAAGTAACAAATTGTCAAAGCGACAAAACATCAAAGCAATGAGGTGTCATAGAATCACAGCATTAGCATTATCAAAACGTTAGCGGTCAAAGAAAGATGTACAAAACTGTTGTACATTCCACTTATGTGTATGGGTGAATTTTATATACCATAGGCCAAATAAGTAGGGAGTTGGAGGGAGTTGAAAGTCTGTGTTGATTAGCGACAGCCCCAAAATATCACTGGTCCAGAGGAGATCTGCATGGAGGAATGGACCAAAATGTCAGCAACAGTTTGTGAATACTTTGTGAAGACTTTCAGAAAACGTTTGACTGCTGTCATGTAGCAAAGTATTGAGATGAACTTTAGTTATTGACCAAATATTTATTTTCCACCATAAGTTTCAAATAAATTCTTTAAAAATCAGACAATGTGATCCTGGATTTTATTTTTCTCATTTTGTCTTCCATGGTTGATGTATAACTATGATAAAAATTAGAGACCTCTCTCCTCTTTTTTGTGGAAGAACTTGCACAATTGGTGGCTTATTAAATACTTTTTTGCCCTACTGTATACACATAATCACCACTATCTACCATGAGACACGTCTACCACACCAATATAAATAAAAAGTAAATGACTGTCAAAGGACAGTTTTGGCACTTACAATACTATCATCTATTTTTACTAGTTAACAATTTTTTCTAGTTGAAAGTAGTTCTGTTTTTCCTTGATTGTTCATAGAACTGTGCTTTCTAAGTGTTAAATGATAAAAAGGTTATTAAAATAAAATTGTGGAAAATTTTTGATCTTTTTATTAAATTTGTTCATTTTATAAATGTGATCTAAAGTATTGCATCGGGAGTCAGTGCTGGGAGATACTCAAAATTCAATGACTTGGAATCAGATTTGGGGAAAATAACTTGATCCTGACCTTGAACCCAAGTTTGACTTCAGCTGAATGCATTGGAACTTTGAACAGGTGAACTCCTCTTATTTAGGAACCTGCAGCAAAACAGCAGAAAAAAAAGATGACAGGGTAAAAAGCCTGTAATTTAATGCGGGGGAGGCTGGTGACAACTTGGCTAGAGCTGGATGTGAATAAAAAAGGGTGGTGACAGTAAACAAAGTAATGAAATCCAGGATTTGGAAATGGGGCTTTGAAAAAATTCAAAGTATTCTGAGATTGATTCATGTATTTCAACTATGCAAGCTGCTGGGATGAGACGGATTTGGATGACTAAAAATGAAAGTCAGGTGTTGACTCGGCCTGAAGCTAGTTTAGAAGCTCCAAACGAAAATGTATTCCCCCTTTGGTCTGACAGCAAAATTGTAGCTCGTCACCTTAAACACACGTAAACAGAACATCTGAAGTGTTTTGGAAATGACCAAACCTGGGAACATCTCTGACTGTCAATCTTCCTGATAAGAACCAGACAAGCTCACACAGGCTGCACGAGGGAAGGGAGGCCTAACAAGACGTAGATCGTCTGCTGTCTGAGAATGAAGAGGTGGTGCACTGGCGGAGTGGTTATTATTCATTTTGAGGCAATTTTTGTTGGTCAAGTCACAGATTTTTCCCAATTTTTAAAATAAACCCCTTTGACTGAAATCTGAACAAGCTCTTCACAAGCTAAAATGTTTTATTTTTTATCATTTTTGATAAAAAATAAAACATTTTAAATGACTTCCTGTATCTCAATCTCTACAAACTAGTAAAGTCATTGGTAGGAGATATTTTCCATTTATGTTTTATTTCATAGCCTCCTTTATTAGATACAATTAAACTGATTAATAAAACATTAATCTTTAGTGGAGTTTGGCGATAGAAACACAGCTTGATTGGCACAAAGACTGTTGTTCTTGTGAGCATGTTAAGACTAATGGCAGTAAAGTGTAGGTTTGTGTTGTTTTCCAGCTCTGCGGTTGTCTCTCATCACGGATGGATATGATGTCACCAGCCCTTCTAAAAATGGGCATGTGGGTTGCACAAACATACCTGACAGTGGTTGGAACACGCCCAGTAAAAAGGTTGTATTGTGAAGGCTCAGGAGTCACCTGTCAATCAAAGGCCAAACTACCATTTGAGTGGCGATTTGGGTTTAAATACATGATATGGCTTTACTAAAAGTATATTTTCTTCTGTTGTACTTTGGAGCGAATAAGGACTAGTTTGTTTGCCTCTAGTGGTTACTTGGTAAACTGCACCTTGCTCCAAGAACCCTAGCTCCAATCCGGAAGACATTGGGCTTCCCTTCGGTTTAGACCAGGATAGGTTGTGAGATGAAAGTCAATAGCACAGGAAATGTCTAAAATTAAAAGGGAATCTTCAGGTTTGGTGTGTTTTGACACTACACTGCAGAGAGAGGTGTGTACTTGAACACTGTATATTTACAAACTCAGCTTATTATTATTATTGTTGTTTTTTATTGTTTCTTTCAAGCAATAAAAACAGAAATTAGTAAAGAAAATAATGGACAAAATAATAAAAAAATGTACTGTATATCAAAACTAGTTAAGATATGTAGAAATAAATCAATTGAAAAAAATTGTAAAAAATAGTAAATGAAATGTACACACACAAATATAAATACATATAAACATGCCAATGATACCATTAAGACACAGACACACAGGCCATGTGAAGAGTATAGCCCATGGTGTTCACACTGGAGAATCAGGGAGGGGCCTTCTTCTATCTTTTTTCTACTGTTTACTAGAGCATGTGCACCACCTAGAGTTGGAAGATGCTCGATGCGTAATGTTGAAGTTGTGCAAATCTTGTGAATATTGGTCCAGACTTTTTCTTTCACAGCTCTATTCCAACACATGAAAGTCTTGGTGTCATAGAATTCTGGCTGTGCACAACGTGCAATTATTAATTTGTACATCATGATCAATTTTCTAACAATTGGCACTTCCGCAAATTAAAAGGATGCCATCCCTACCAAATCCGAGTTCCCGATTGGTCAAAGTTCAACCTGCTTTAAATTTCAATGCGTGTTCAATGGCTATGCTTTTTCTACGTAGAGCCCAAAAACGGCTGTAGAAACTTGTGTAGCTACCCGTTGATGCGAGATTTTTTAACACAGAAGTTGAAACGCGCATTTTCACACAGACTATTCATTTGAGGTGGCCACTTGAACACATCTTTCCGAGGGTGGTGTGACTATAGCTTGATAGTTCTGAAACATAAATAGGCATACTTTTACTTAGGGCTGTAACCCTCACCAAAAACAAACCCAGAAGCCTTTTTCCAACTTTGTGCTGATTCATTGTCCCGCTGACTCCTTGGTGTAGTTTTTGTTTTGTTTTGTACGGCTCTTGGACCATTCTCCCTCTTGTTCTTGCTGCATTCTTAATTTCCCACTAGACCAGATTTTCAAACTGCCTGGATAAAATGTATTTTAAAAAGCAAACTGAAACAATTCTGTTTCTCAAAACAGGTCAAAGTGAAGTATGAAATATGTTGCAGATGCTCCATTTACGTAGGGGTCAGTCTGACGTAAGGTTTGAGAGTGGATCTGAAAACAACCACTTCTGCCACATCAAAGAGTGGCGTAACACTCTGGGACGCTTATCTAATCCAAACATGTCCCCCCACCTTGGGTCACTCTGAAAAGGCTTCAGGGCTCTCCACAGAAGAACATGTGTCCAAGTGGACATGCAGGTGCTGATAAACTAGCATTGTGTTTATGTGGGAGGAATACAGTAACGTCTGCAGAAAGCCAAACATTTGGATTTTGACTCGCAAGCTTGTAGGAATGACGGGAGAGTTTCAGGCTGTGCCAAGTGGGTTCTGTGGTTTCTGCCGGAGAATGCAATGGCCATACCAAGCTATCACACGACTGTTAGACTCAGGGTCAGCGTTTGTTGTCAATGTGGCTTCTCAAATTCTTGTCTTTTTGGTTTTGTTGTTTTCGTCCTTGGGCCTTGAAACTTGAATAACAGAAATTCTTATTTTCAAACTCATGTGCAGAGTTAGACACAAATTACTAGTTTTCCGTGTCTTTCATTCCTTCATTGGAATGATCATATTGGGTCCACAGTGACATATTAAAAGTCAGCTCTGTTAACCAGCTAGCTTGTATTATTTTGGTTACAGTCATGACCTGCTGTTATCTTAACACGCTGGTTAGGACAACCAAGCTTATCATTGGCTCTTCCATCAGAAGAGGCGAAAGGAATCTGAAGGCGTTGAGATATTCTAATCTAATGGTTTAGTTGTCCTTAAAATGTTCATCCTTCGGGTATTTGTTTTGAAAACCCTTAAATGCTACACATTTAAAGTTTGCAATATCCATTTTTAATCAACTGCAATTTTGAGAAATACATAAAAATACATAAAAAACACTAATTGGTTGGTACATTGAGATCAATGATTTGGTTCCATACTATTGTAGACCAGAGAAAGAAAAATGTATAGACGTTCGTCATCTTATCGACTGCATTTGAGGACATCCAGTAATGTAAATCTTTTCTGATTGTTCCTTATACTAATAATATAATCAATAGCAGTGGTGTCCTACTATTATTATGTCCCAGACCAGTTTAATGTCAAACAATACTTTCACAGATTGACCTGTACAAAGATGACATTTGTGTCCGATTTCTTTTAGCTTCCGGTGTTCTTTAACTTTTGAGGGAAAAGTTAAGGAAAGATCTATTTTTGACATTTAAGTTACCCTTCTTGAAATCTTGTAAAATAGACATTTTGAAAATATCTGTATTTTTTTAACAGAGGATAAATATGCAATAGAACTAAGTTATTCTTGGACACTTTTCAGTATTCTAACGTCTGATTATGGCTAAAGTAGCCGTTTTCCCTATTGGAGTTATATGAAGAAAAAACAATAGAATTACAAATAATTAAGAAAAAATATTGCTGCCTACATTCTCTATTGTTCAATGTGTTTCAGAAATTCAACCATGGGTTAAAACCCACTTACAGTTAGACTGTTCTGTCATATAAAAAAGCAGCTCTACTAAAGCCTTAGACACATGCAGAACCAAAACCATGTTTTTTTTGGGTTGTATGGGCCCGTGGAGGGTCATAGACTGGAGCGTCCACATCTTAAAGGCATCGCAAGTGTGTCTTGCAGTTCCCTTGAGACTTGTGTGGCAACCTCAAGGGACATCATAAACATTAAAAGTAAAATTTTGTCTGTGGTAAGTGTATCATGAAGTATCTATAAGGCTTATCATGTATGTGTGATGGTGGCCTTACACCACATTTATGAACACTGTAGTCGTTCATAAGTGCGTTTACTGGTTCCTTACTAATCATATACTTACTAATTGTGTCATGTGCAAATGTCGCACACATGAGGTGTACAGGGGATAAGTAAGTTCCCACAGGATTCCCGTAGGATGCCACACAAAGTATGCAAAGGCGGAGGATTTGGTGGGATGAAAAAGATAAAATCTGTGCGACACACATGTGCCCCACCTATTTAACTCTTTCCTATTCTTATGTGTTGTTTAAGTTCTCGCTGCAATCTGTTGCCCGCAGCATACCCATAGAAAAAATGACCATGAACGTTTTGGCTTTACATGCTCACCAAGCAGTCTACAACCTTGATATTTCACATTAATTAAATTCCAAAACAGCCTAAAAAACTAAAAAAAAGCCCAAGTTAGCCAAAACTGCTAGCATGCAGCTGAAATATTAGCTGAACTTCAAAATAGTCTAAAAAAATCGTCATAAATGCCAAAAAGGTCCAAAAGGCTAGCATAATGCCATTATAATGTTCAACTTTATTACACTCTGACCTCATATAATATAAAGTAACAACTAATTGATTACTAAATTAGTCCTCGACTATTTTAATAGTCGATTAGTCGTTGATTAGTCAACCTATTGTGGCAGCCCTAGTCTGTATGCAGTTATTGCCAAGGAATAATGCCACATCTGTAGGATTTATCAGCGGGATTTTAAAGCTCTCATTCACGATCCACCATGTTAGATTTAAAAGAAAACGTCAATTTGCTAATTTTACGGTTCCCATTTGTTTTCATCCCAACCCTGCACTTCCATCTTCATTCACCTGACACACACCCATTTGTGAACACAGCCGTCTGCCAAAGATAATGGGTTAGCTGCAGGAAGGCTTATCATTAAGCTCCTTTCATGCAATTCTGTAGGCCAGGCTGGTTACTGAAAAGCTGTGTTTGGGAGTCAAAAAGAATCGGCTTCAATACCGCTGCCTGAAACATGGTAAAACATGTCAGAAGATGTAGTTTCATGTTGCATAAAAAGCCCTCAGAAGATCTTTTTTCAAACCAAAGTTAGAAATGGTGCCCCCTTTCTTAAAATGTCTATTTTGTTTGTGTTCATTTCTGCTACATTTAGAAGGACTAATCTCTTCTGTCTTTTGGCAAGAAATTTGAAGCGAAGTTGATGCCTGATAGTTCGTAAATTTCAGGCTAGCTCAGTCGAAACTGTCAAAACACTGTTTCCAATTTCCAGCCACGACCCAGTGGTCCAACAAATGAAAGAAAAGATGAACACTGTGACCGGCTTGGAAGATGGGTCACATGACACACGTGCAGAATGCTTAAAACGGAAACATTAAGGAAGACGTCATCATGTTGAATTCAAAGCAGCTAAGTTTTTTACAATAAGAAAGCTCTGCCTCTTCATTGCATTCTAAAAAGCTGATTTTGGAATTCCAATATTTCAAGTTGGGAGTACATAGTTAGAGAATTCTGCAGTTGGATCGTCCTAGAGGTGAGTTTGTGAAAGTCAAGTTCAGAAAACAGCAGAGGGTCAGTTGGGGTAAAAATGTCACTTTAATGTTTCACAACCTACTCTGCCTTCTTTGACATGATATGTTTTTTGTGATCGACAGATTGGCTTTTGTGTGGGTCAGGGAAGTGAGCTGTAAACAAATTGGCCAAAGGTTGAAGGAAGTTAAGTAGTGTTTCTATTACCGACTCTTTTTGCAGGAGAACTTTGCTCTAGTTGTTTTTTTGTGTGTGTGCGTGTGTAACCCACATGTCTTTGTAAGATGACATGCCCGCGGCAGAAGTTGGTGCATTTGTTGTGGATTTAATGAGTTAATTGATTTGGAAGAATGTAATTGAAAGTACATTTTGTTTTTGCATTGGTTACATATTTTTTTCTCTTTCGCCTCGAGCCAGATCCAAGTGGGAGCAAGTTGTTGCAAAGGCCAACTATGTGGTTTGTGGTGTTTCAACATGCACACTATGACAGGCTCCGTTGGGTGGGATCCAAGGTTTTGTTAATAGAACAAACAGAACGTGTTAGCCAAAGTATAACACGCGCATCAAGAGGAACATTTGATATTTTTCTAAAGAGTGTTATTTCTTCAGATCATGTGAGAAGGGGTTTAAAGGAGCCTTGTGTATCATAAAACTGACTGACACATTGCCTGAAACCTTCACTTTATTCTTCTACCGGGATCTGCGCTGGACAAAAACATAGGCAGTTTTTTGCATTATTTTATGTGTTGAGTTATTCATTGATTAGTCCACAAGTTAAATGCATGTCAAATATTAAAGAGGCTTTGTATGTTAGTTAGTTAGATAATACCATTTGTATTTATGCATTTTCCCTTTTAACAGAGATCTTTGCTGGTTGTATGTGTCTCCTACCAAATACATTGTACATGATTTGGGCTAGTAAATATATGAGAAAATAACTCCCTAACTGGGATCTCTCTCTCAGTGTTTTCTCTATTAAAGTTTAGGATTTTACTATTTTCACATAATTTCTAAAATACGTGGAACCAGTGCTAAATTTTTCTCTTGAACACTCTTGTTTTAAATGCTGAAATACGTGGTTCAGGTTATGGTCACATATCCCAATATGTCACTGTGCAATTACTTAAATGCAAGATTTTGATCAAATTTGGTAGGTGGTCGCAGATGTTTTAAGAAAATGTTAAATTTTGCAGCGACCAAATAATTTTTCTCTTTAAGTTGACATCGTTCATTGGCTGCACAGTCTGTGGTCGTCTTGATGGGAGTCCAGTGAGAGGCTGGCTTGACGCCATTATGAAATTGGTCGACAACTTAAAATATTTGATGTGCCTCTTTGTAACCGTTGTTTTTTTTTACAGTTAGCCCTTAAAATATGTGCGACCAACAACAACATTTAGCCATGCATACGCTAAAAAAGCGTGTGACCAACAACAAACAGTTGGCAACAACAAAAGTTAGCCATGCGAGCGCTAAAAAGCATGCGACCAACAACTAAAGTGTGGCACACATCTGCAAAAAATACATATGACCGACAACAAAAGTTAGCCAACAACAAAAGTTAGCCATGCATGCGCTAAAAAACCCAACAACAAAAGTGTGGCACACATGTGTTAAAAATATGTACGAATAACATCAGTCTAACGTTTAAATGACCATAGAGTTTAAGCTTCACACTCCTAAATGTATTTTTCCTTGAATTTTGGTCTATGTAGTCTGTAAAAAATATTCTAAAGAGCTTGGAACTTTATTAGCAAATAGCAACAAAAAACACAACGAAATTAATATATACTATATATAGTGATACCCTGACAATCCTGCGACTGACTGGTGACTTGTCCAAGGTGTACCCCACCTTTGGCCACAAGTGGCTGGGTTAGGCTCCAGCAGCCCCATAACCTCAAAAGGGACAAAGACAGGTTTAGATGATGGATGTGTGGATGCCCCTTACAATAGACATTGGTTTTTGACAAGTTTTTGGCTGTCAACATAATCAGTGTTTTTGTAACAAGTCAGCTAGCGGTGACATGGTTACCTTAGAAGTTGGTGATTACATGGATTACTAGGAAGTTTGTTGAAGGAAAACAGGAATAACCCGCTAGTCCAACTTGCTTCTTTGGCGCCTTTATTGTAAAGGGCGTTAAAAAAAAACAAAAACAAAAAAAAAAAAACGGAAAACAGCAATCATAAGTAAACATGTGTTGGTTTGCTAATCTTAAAAATAGCAATTAAAAAAATGCTTTTTCTTTTTACAAACTCAGGAGTTTTAGTTGTGATTTTAGTAGCTTGGAATAAGTCCAATAAATGATAGACCTAATACATAGATGTTCAATTGCAGCAGGTATTTTTGTGGCTCTAATTATTTTGTGTTTTATAAAATCCAATGTTCGATTGGTTTTGTCAGCATTGCTGGTAAAAGTTTCACTTTCCCCTTCTGACTGGCTGTTGCACCCAAAGTTAAGACGCTGTGGTTTTGGCAAAGGATTCTCAAAATAAGCTCATCTGGATTCAGCAAACAACACAGACATTTGGCTGGCCAAATTCCCTGATGAATATGTAAAGTTGTGGATTTATCTGAGCGGAGCAATTTCCTGTCCAGACATCTTCTTTTTTTTTTGTCCAGCTTGCAGAACATGTTGAGGATGATTAGTCTTGGCCCGTGAAATGAGGTCATCTGGTGCGGGGCGAGGAAATGCCTCTGAAAGACATGAGAACTATTTAAAAGTGTGATCAGGGTCAGTCACAGAGCATTTGGGCCTTTACTTTGAGCTCACATGACATCTTCCAAATACTCAGTTGTGACTTCTTGACTGTCATATGGTTTTCAAAGCTGGATCCTGCTAGAAAAACTTTAAAAAAGTTATTTTATAAGGAATCAAATTTTTCCACATGAAGCAATAAACCTCCATCATAAGGTTCTTTAGGGGGACATAAAGACTAAACAATGTGTTATCCATTGACGCTTCCCTGAGAAACAGTACGTTGATAACAGATGGGTCTCTGCTCATCTGTGAAGATGAGTGCGTTGAGTTGCCACTGACAAGCCTGCAACCCTGGACCCTATGATTAGGGATCAGCAGTGCATGTGGAGAGGAGTCATGTAAAAAGCATCTTTCTGCCAACGGATCTTCAACAATACATGTCAAAGAACAACATGTTGATCAGATAGGAGAGCTAAAGATCGTATTGCTTTTTTTCTATGAAACACAATGGAAATACCCTACTGTTTAAGACGACTGAATTTTGGGAAAAAACACAAATATATTTCATATTTTTTTTTGTGTTCAGTTTTATATATTTAAAGTTTTTTCAAGCATGATAGTCGTTTGACTAGTCTATCAATGGGCTTTTATTAGTACAGAACCTTATGTAGACAAGAAATTCAAAGAGCTTTACAAAAATTCTAAAACTTTGAAATATACATAACCAAGAAGATGATTGATTATGTCACTGGCGACGCCTAAATAAGACACAGTCTTTAGCATACCGTAACCCTTTGACTTTTCACGCAATCACTATAAATCAGCTGATTCTGACGCTGGAATTAATTAACGGCAACACTTTACGTTAGTTTTCTCTGTGACAGAATTCATTGATTTACGTTGATTGCGTAACCCTCATAAAGTGTTGCATATCAGCGCAATTCTGTTTCTCCACAATGCTAATTGCTTAAAGGATTGAAGAGCTACAATTGGGGAAAGAATGTAAAGACTGGAGGAATAGAAACAGAAAGGAGCACAGTTTTTAGAGAAACAGTTGCGGGACATCATCTGTGCGCACCGAAGTTCTACCAGCTGATTGCTTCCTGCAAATCTCAGAGCTCTAATGGGTTTTCCTGAACCACAAGTGGATCTGACAGTTATTTGGGTCCCACACCATTAGGTGATTTATAAGCCGGCAGCAGTACTTAAAAATCAGTTCTATATTTAAATGGAAGCAAGGGTAGGGATTTATGACCAGAAGTGTTGTGGTCAGTTCTCCTGATTCTTGTTTAAACTCTGGCAGCAATGTTCTGAATGAGCAAACAATCTGTTTTTTTTTTCTTCTTTGGAACAGCAAACAGAAAACTGTTGCAAAAGTTCAGCTGTAAGGGCTGCTGGTTCATCCTTAGAACGCAGGTTGTTTTTATTTGTCATACCTCTTTCTAAAGCATAGTAAGCCCCTGCCATAGCATTGAAGTTCCAAAAGTGCTAGTATTTGGCATAGGGATGGGTAATTCTCTGTTATTTATTTCTAAGTATTTTATCTTTTTATTTAATTTTATTGGTTAATTAACTGACCTGCCCTAATCAATTGAGCTATCAAAGAAAAACAAACTCCAAAGTCCCACCTTACAGCTGAAATAAAAAATCCTATCACAAGACCACAATATGTCAGATTTTCCCAACTGTTGCCATTTTTTGTTATATAATTGATGTACTTTTTTTTTTACAGTTTTGCATTTTAGCTTACTAGTTGGTGTTTTGATTTTTTTTGTCTTGACCTAAAACAAAACGTTCACAGGTGGTGTTTCTTAGGCCTTAGTCACATACACCCATACTGGTAGGTTGACCTGTACTGGTGCTGTTGGCTTTTGGGTTGTCTCGGCCCATAGAGGGTCGTGGACATGAGCGTAATGTCTTGCAGTTGCCTTGTAGTTTGTTCCTTTGACATGAAAAAGGAACGTATGATTGTGGTGTGTCTGGAAAGTTTATAGTTTCGAACACTTGGAACGTATGAGCGATGCTGTTGTACGGTTCAATTACGTTACACTGTAGTCATTGGTAAGGTGCGAGTACTGACTGTGCGCAAATGCTGCACACACTGGGTGGGCACATGATGCGTAAGTGCCTGTAGGATGTCCACTAAAACTATGCTCTAATAGTCTGATGTCCTCTGATTTCTAAAAGTCAGGCTGCATACAAGGAGTTCAGACTTATCCTAAACCCTTTCCCTCCCAATTTGTCACACATGGACGTATGGTTCTAGCCCCCTTTGTTTCACTTTTTTTGGTTGTCCCCAACTGGTCGTTTTTTTTTTTTAACGTACTGGCTGTTACCATTAAATCCCGGGTCCTCAACCCTTGGGACACAGTATCTGTACCGGGTTAGGGGACCGTGGTTTGGGAATCCCTGATTAGCGTCTGTTGCCCGGTACCAAGTGTCCCTCGGACCGGTACCGGTTTGTGGCCCAGAGATTGGGGACCCCTGATTAAATGGGAACAGCCAGGACTTTAAAAATCGATGAGTTTGGGACACCCAAAACCAAACGTTCATATATGATGAGTTGGGAGTGAAAATGCATTGATCACGCTAACATTACAAACAAACTCCTTGGGGAGTTGGCAGGATAAGGGGGGGTTAAAAACATTTAAAATCTATGCATGTCTCACTTCACCCTAACTTGCCCTTGCATGTTGTATAAGTGTTCGCTATGTAAGGGATAATACCCGACGAAGTGTGCGTTATGAGAAATTAACGCACGACGCGGAGGCCTAAACCGTCCGACGTGAAGTGCGTTAATTTCTCATAATGCACTCTTCGGAGGGTATTATCCCGCTTATACCATGGTCATTTACAAAATAAATAAATATTTAATCAATATTTAGTACTTTATTCTTGTTATTTCTTTGGTTTAGCTCATTTTTTCACAAAAAAGCGGACTATTTGATGCGTGATGCGGTTTGTTGTCACGGTGACATGGAACACGGCATGAAGCCTGAAGCCGTTACAGACCTCAGCTGCAGCGGTAAAGTGTCGCTGTTTTGAAAGAAAGACCCGGACAAATTAGGATATTTTTCTTCTTTTTCTGACGTTAATCCTTCAGTGAGCAGCTAGAACATATTCAGCTTCTGTCTGTGTTTCATTTCACGGCAGGTTCGTTCTTCTGAGCTGCTCTAAAATGAGAATCTCCCTCTTGTGGTGAAACAGAAGACTACACCTTTCATGTCGAGTGGTGTTTTATTAGAAGGAGAATAACTAATTTGTCAATATTAATTTACCTTACAAAAGGAGAGGAATATAAATGCTGGTCGCTACAATAAGTTGAATAAAGCATCAGTTCAGAGAGAAAGTTCATCCATTACTGCTTGTTTTGTCCAGACAATGAAGGAAAATGTGTTTTAAAGAAGCCTGCGCAGTGATATCGAACGTTTGGTCTGTGTGACCGGAACTTCTTTTTTAGGTGTGCATTATTACTGTGCATTATCACCTTTTAATGCACACCCAGCAGCCAATCAGAATCGAGTATTCACCCAGACCATGGTATAAGATAAATATACATGAACATTTTCACTAAGTGATCTACGATCTTGATATTTTGTGCGGGCCAACTGCATGACCTGTAGAAGTTTGCATATTTTGATCCCGACTACCAGTATCCACCCATAAGGGCAGCTGTGACTACGGTAAGAATTTCAATTGGAACTAAATGGAGACTAAATTTACAAGTGAACACGTCAGACGTGTTAGTCTAATGTAGGAACGTTGATATTCATGAAACATGTAGAGATACAGCAGTTTAGTCTTTGCTCAGATATTGTTGGGAGTTTTCCAAAACTATGTGTAGAATTTTTCAACAATTTTTTTTAGGATAAGTTGATCATATTTAGCAATTTTTGCGGGGCCGGTATGGTTGGGGTCTCATTTAAGAACGGGGCTGTTTGGTCCTGTTATGGATGGAGAGTTTTCTGTGGGAACTGAATTCAGAAAAACAGAAGAAAATGTTTGATTATATTTTAAAAAAAGGACGAAAAACCCTAAAGAAAAGAACATAAACATATTAAAGTAAAAAATTTAGAAACCAAAAGGGCTAAAAACAAAATATGTTAACAGTTAGATCCAGGAATTTAAAAACATTCAGGGAGAGACAACAAATGGAAACCAGTTGTATGAATAGACACTTGGTTTTGGTGGGAGAGTAACTCAGGACAGAAGAGAAATATCAGTTTTTTATTTATTCTTAGTCTAATATAGGTAAGAAAAGTTCAAAATAATCAATGAAATACAGAACAAAATGTTTCAGGCTTTGACTTGCTTAGATGAGGCTGCATGGCGGTTTTGTGGTTAGCACTCTTGCCTCACAGGAAGAAGGCCCTGGTTCAAATCCCAGCTGGGTT
>NC_050531.1:17635357-17640827 GCF_002922805.2 Oryzias melastigma
GGAGAGACAACAAATGGAAACCAGTTGTATGAATAGACACTTGGTTTTGGTGGGAGAGTAACTCAGGACAGAAGAGAAATATCAGTTTATTATTTATTCTTAGTCTAATATAGGTAAGAAAAATTCAAAATAATCAATGAAATACAGAACAAAACGTTTCAGGCTTTGACTTGTTTAGATGAGGCTGCATGGCGGTTTTGTGGTTAGCACTCTTGCCTCACAGGAAGAAGGCCCTGGTTCAAATCCCAGCTGGGTTGTTTCTCTTCTGGAGTTTGCTTGCGTGGGTTTTTTCCAGGTACTCCGGTTTCCTCCCACAGTCCAAAAATGTACCTCACAGTTTAACTAGTGACTCTAAGTCACCCCTTAGGTATGAATAATTGCTCTTTGATTGACTTGCAAACAATCAAGAGTGTACCCCACCTTTCCCCAGAAGTAGCTCAGATAGGCTCCAGCCCCCTACATCCCCCAACCTGGAACAAGCAGACTTTGAAAATGGTAGAATAGTCTTGTTTTGTAGTATGAAAATCCAGCTTATTTGATTGAAGATGAAACCCCTTGTTTTTTTGGGAAACAACCATCCCGGTTTACTTGCAAACCATGGGGAATTCAAGTAGATGGACTATAGCGTGGATTAAAATTTTATTTAAAATCTCAACTTAGTCCTTGGTACAGATGTGTAGAGTATTCGACTTCTATAACAAAGATTTCAGATTCGGCTCTGGCCTAGTCCCCCCATGTGTTGATGGACAAGACACTGAACCCCAGTGGTGGTTACTGCCAGTGCTTGCTAGCAGAGCTGTGTGCGTGAATGGGAAGCACTTTCAAGGAAGGTAGTAAAGCGAAAATAAGTAAATGTCATTTACCATTTACTGTACTGCTTACATTTACACAAATCACATCTGCGTATTATAAACAAATTAAGTGGTTAGTTAAAGGCACCTGCATGTTGTTCCAGGTGGTTTGGCAAGAGCATGAAGGTAAAATGAGGATCGTGGTATGCATGTGCCCTGTGGCGTTAAGGTTAACTGCATCAGGAAAGTGACAATTTTTAGTCACACGCATGCAAATGTGTGCTGTTTTTGTAATTTGCATTCTTCGATCGTTTGTCTTTCCAGCCTAAAAGTTTTGTTGCTAGAACAACAGGCCAAAAAGCGCAACACATCTAGTAAAGTGCAATCATACTTTAAATGTTTGCATATTTTTCAACTATGCTCGTTAGAAAGTGGGTGAAAGTAGCGTCAAGATTCCAGGATATCGATAAAGTTAGATCATATCAATACTGCCTTCTTTATTATTATGACTTTAAGGCCAGATTTTGGAGTGTTTTTAACATCAATGCTCCATTGATTTCCAAAGAAACTTGTTTTATTTACATGTGTGTAAACCAATGGGAGATTCATTAAAAAAAGGAAACCATGACTAATCAATAGAGGAAAACCTCATGATCATTTTGTATTTCGGTGCAAACTCTACTCATAAATCTGAACGCTGCTTTAACTTATTAATATTCTCTGTCTCTGCACTACACCATGTTTGCTCCCGTGTGTTAACATTATTCTCTCGTGTATTTGAATCTGTGTTTCTGTGCTGCACGGCGTCAGGCTCAGGTGAAACACCTGGTTGAGCTGGTTTGTCCAGGTTTGTTAGTCCCGTCTGCTTTGTTTCCCCAAGCAGCTCTCGTGCTTTTTTTTCTTCCTGGACTTTCAACATTGACAGTTTACCTCATCCCTCCATGCTTATGTATGTAGATACATATGCTGTAATGGTTGAAATAAAACTTCCTCTGTTTTTGGTGATCCCCGTAGTTTCGCCTGTTGCCACTGATGATAGATCAAAAGTGTTAAGCAATTGCATTTTCCCTTTTGCCTCGGCTCTCCTCTCACACCAAGCTTTCAACCGCTGTGGTCTTTCAGAAGACTGACAGCCTCCTCCATCACTCCCTGACTTTAATGTGCACAGGGATAGTATCACGTGGTGGAGTGGAACAGTGAAAGAACAACATGTGGTTAATCAGACACAATGCCACCCGCGTCACCTTTCTTATCGCAGTCTGAGTGAAGCTGACAGAGGAAGGGGCCAAAGGAGGATGACTGGTTTGAGTAAAAGGCCAAAGGCTGTTAACTTTATGCATCCTGTTAGTCTGTTGCACACATAAAGAAATTGAGAAGATGCAATGTAATTTACACATTTCTGACATGCGAGGCCATATTGGGGTCCTGGCGATGGTCTGTACAAATGTCAAGAACCCATCACCAACTGATGAGTAGATGGGCGGCCATGGTGCAGCGGCACAGCAGTCGACCTCAGATCGGAAGATTGCAGGCTTGATTCCCGTCTTGCTCCCCCATGTTCTTAGGCAACCCTACATTTCCTCTGGTGGTGATAGGTCGACGCCAGTGTTCGGGATTGGAGCCGCCATCAGTGTGTGGATGGGTAAATGGAACTGTGAAGCGCTTTTGGTCTTTAAGGAAGGTAGAAAAGTGCTATACAAGTATACACCACCTACCCTTTTAGTCCCATGTGCTCGTACAGGGGGTTGACTTGTATGTGTGCTGCGGATATTTGGGTTGTCCTGGTCCATGCAGGGTCATAGAGAGGTTCTGCCGCACCTTATAAGGGAACCACAGGTGTGTCTTGCAGTTCCCTTGAGGCTTGTATGTCACCTTAACAGATGTCATGAAAATGGAACATATTGTTGTGCATGTGGCAAGTATGTCGTGAATAGGGGTGTAGGGATTCATCAGTTGATCAACAAATCTATTTTTATTCAAACGATCCAACCAGATTGATCTAACTGTGCCAGAATTGAATAAAATCTAATTTAATTGACCAATATAATTAAAAATTAGTTTCAAAATGAGATATATCGATAATTTGGAACATACATCATTCCTTCATTTTTTACGTGACTTACGTTCTACAAATAACTGAATAGATAAAATCCAGAAAGTAATCATCTTTATTTTCTTGACCATAATGTTTTAAGACTGCAGAACCACTTATACACTTTTCTCAGACAGACGTGATGTTTGTTTTGTTTAAACTCTCAAAGTTCAAACCTTCATAATATGTCCAGTATTATAGATTGACAACAAAGATCTGCTAATAACTGAATGTTTTTGTGATTTTGGAAGCTGAGCGTATTCTGTACTGGAGACATGGAATGGACGAGATTGATTGACAAACATCTACAACCATTTAGGATGCAGAACACAATGTTTAAAAAAATTGCATATAAAATTCCACAAAAAAGTTTGTGAACTACATTACAGTATGGTACCAGTGTAAAAAGCAAATGATAAAAAAGTAATCATATGGAATATTTCTAAAAATAACTGCTTGATTAATTTGTACAGCCAATAAAAACGCAGCCCAAATGCTGAACAAATCTTTTAGGATTTCCCACCTTTTATTGTTTTCATTCATACTTGTTATTGCAGCGTTCATAAACATGTTACAGCTGTAGCTCTCTTGTGTTTGTCAGGTGTGGGATATTGAGCGGCTTTAATATTGACTACTTGGGTTATTTGTGCCGTGCAGTCTTCAATCTCAGCCGGAGAATGAGATGCATCGAGGTTACTTTACTCTACTGTCTGCTTTCAAGCATCAGCAGGTCCTCAAATTGCCTGAAGTGGTTGTGTGTTCGTGTACAAGTGTGCACGTGTTGATGTGTGGAATTGCTGTGTTGGAATTGCCTCTCTGCTTTAGTAAACAATGAGCTCATTAGGTTTAACCTTGCAGCGCTGCCTCTGGATCTTTCCCTCCATGGTTCATTCATTTTATGGGTGTTTGGCTACACTTTTATTCACATTTTCTAAATCCTGATTATAAGTTATTCACAACCTCCCAATATTTTTAGACCACATCAAAGAGTCTTGAAGAGATGCTAAAAGAATAGGCACGAGGGCGAATCATGTTGAGACGAGAGAACAAGGGTGTTGTACATTCTGAGGTTTGGGGCTTTGATTGGTGTTGTTGGTTTGAGAGAAGAGGAGTGGTGGCATAATTGCTAAAGAAAATACTCTTTTCAACCTATTTAGCTGGGCAAGAGGATCAAACCTTTGGAAAAACTTGTTGTTTTTTGCCAACGGGGTGGGGATACTTAAATTCCAACCTTGGAAGACTTCCATGTTTCTTCATGTGTCAACTCAGTAAGTAATGAACGGATCTAATAAAACAACGGGGTGTGTTATCTGTGTGGTTATACAGCGAGATGAAAAAGAACGCAGGCGGTTGCATGAGGTTGGCTTCACAGTGGTGTAGTGGTTAGCACTTTTGCTGTGAGGTGAGAGCACCCTCATCTGAATTACATGCTGGGCCATCTCTCTATGGAGTATGCAAATTCTGCCCCTGGTCCAAAAATATGATTTGTAATTGCTGACTCTAAAACTGTCATTTAGGTCTGAGTGCGTGTTGTTGCCTGTTTCTGAGTTGTCCTTAGATGGACTGGTGAACTGTTCAGACTGTGCCCCACTTTCATGGGTCTAAAGCAGGGATAGGCAACTCTAGACCTCAAAGGCTGCAGTATCTTCATGATTTCTAGATATCCAAGCCCTACTCATGACTGATTACCTGGTTCAGGTGTGTCTAGCCAATGAGAACAACCCAGACCAGGGTATGTTGGAAAACATGCAGGAATGAGACCCTCAAAGCCTGGAGTTGCCTATCCCTGATCTAGAGGGTGGATAGATGCGACTTGCACAAGGTGTCTACAACCAAGTGATAACCAATGATTTAGAAAAGAGGCAGAGAGACACTTTTATAGACAAAGTTGTTTTCTTATTGTTGTGGTCATCATCTCTTCAAAGATATAGTCACATGCAGCCAGATGGGGGTAGAACGTGGTACTGAATGTAGCATTTTGTCATTTTATCGTCAAACTAATGACCTATAATAGGAACAATTGCATGAATTAGATGTTGTTCCCACTGTGTACATTAGAAAATAGCTTTAAATCTTCAGTACTAAAGACAAAAGTGACGTTACAGTCACTCACTAGCATTGAATCGGTTGTAGCAACTAGCGGTATGTACAAAGGGCAAAATCTTAATCAATGCTTACTTACTGGGAATTCCTCGTTGATGGGAAATAATAGCAGTCCCTAATCCTTAACATGAGAGGGGTTCAGCAGGTTGACCTGTACGAGTGCTTCAGGTTTTTGGGTTGTCTGGGCCCTTGGAGGGTTGTAAATAGGACCAGCTGCATCTTAAGGGGAGACAGTTGTGTCTTACAGTTTCCTTGAGGCTAACTGAAAATAGAAGTACAGTTGTTATGTGCCCTTATGCCACACTCTAGTTTTTGTAAAGACTTAGTCAAAACTGTCCTTTCGGGTGGATACAGATCGTCTGGAGGCAAAAAAATGGGCAAACTTGTATAGGTGACTTATTATGCACTTATCACGTGAACTGTTCTTCCGGCCTCTTGCACTGTCCGCACAGTTTTGCATCTGTGGATATCTTGTATCAAGGTG
>NC_050531.1:17641381-17649023 GCF_002922805.2 Oryzias melastigma
GGGGTTCAGCAGGTTGACCTGTACGAGTGCTTCAGGTTTTTGGGTTGTCTGGGCCCTTGGAGGGTTGTAAATAGGACCGGCTGCATCTGAAGGGGAGACAGTTGTGTCTTTCAGTTTCCTTGAGGCCAATTGAAAATAGAAGTACAGTTGTTATGTGCCCTTATACCACACTCTAGTTTTTGCAAAGACTTAGTCAAAACTGTCCCTTCAGGTGGATACAGATTGTCTGCAGGTGAAAAATGGGCAAACTTGTATAGGTGACTTATTATGCACTTATCACGTGAAATGCACTACCGGCCTCTTGCACCGTCTGCACAGTTTTGCATCCATGGATATCTTGTATCAAGGTGTATAACTACATCTGCTATAAGGGCAGGACTAAACCATTAGACATATCAGCATATCATACGAGAGTACATCAGAACTGGAGACAAGGGGTAACAAAACAAAGATTGAAGAAAAAGTATTGATGGATACTAAAGCAATAAATATTAGAAAAGCTTCGGAAAACTAATACTTGAAAATTGTTTTCCTGATTTTTGTCAAATTTGGGAATGGAAGGTGGAAGGGGAGGGTTCTGGGGTTGCCAGTAAAATTGGAGCTAAAAATAGCCTTCAAATCAACTCACAACAAACCATTGACTGATGTCAAAAGAGACTCAGGCCATTTGCATAATGTCATGATTCGCATCATAGGTAGTGTTTTTGTTTCAGAGTTGAGTGTTTTATGTCAACCTGTGTCAAAAACCACACCCCCTTAAAGTAATTTAATTTTTAGAACCTAAACAATAAGGATATTTGTACTTGGTGAACATTTTTTCTTTTAATTTTTCACTGAACTGATTAACAGCTAACTGGAATGTGGAGCCAGCTTGTAGTGGTCACTTGATGAACTGCACCTGAATTTAGTTGCAGGGTTTAATTGAAAATGGGATGATAAAACAGAAAATTTTCAGTCGGAAATGAATTGTAGAAGCTACCAGTAATTACAATGTGTCATAGAATGCTACAAATAACTCTGAGTACGGGAATTAAATGTGTAGTTTTATTTTAAAAAGTTTTCATTGAAAATACTGTGAAACTCATCAAGCCCGGGAGGGAAATAATAGTGTCGAACATCAAGACATTTATATTATTTTACCGTAAAACAAAGGTATTCAGTAGCATTTGCGCAGCTGGCTAACTTTTGCTCCTTCTTTCTCTGCCAAAACACAAATGATCTCAAATAGAATTTGACTTTTATTGCTTTGGCCATAACAGTCAACTTATGATGATTTTGTAATTGCATAACTGAGGCAAGTGCATGTAATTTACTTGCACAAGCTGTAACAAAGTGTTGCTTTTTAAAGGAGTGAATGCTGTTGTTTACTCCACAGTCAGACATAAATTACAGATTCCTGCAACAGAAGCACCCTCCACCTCTTTGTGCTCCACATCTGCAGGCTGGGGAAGAGCCGTATGAGTCATGACCCAAGAGCCTGACGTTCCGTTTTTTTGTGTTTCTCTTGGCTTGCTTAGAAGGTCCATCTGGGAATTAAAACCCAAGGCTAAGAAAAGGATGGTAACTATAATTCATGTAAGAAAACAATGTTTTTTTTTTCATTGTGTGTTGTGTATTTTACTAAAGCCAAAGGCAAACCGTGTGCAAGTATATGTCCTATTTCTTCCAATTATGGAGAAGTTGTTTAATGTCCAGATTTCCACAACAAATACATTTTTAAGAAGTGATCTAATGTTGTAAGTGTGCTCACTTACACACAGTAAATATGCATTCTTGAGGGCACATTTAGAACCTGGTGTTCACTCTGGACAAGCAGGGAAGGGCTTCCTCTTTTTTCTTTTTCTTCTGTTTATTAGTGCATATCCACCACCTTCAGTGGGAAGAGGCTATGTGCGAAATGGTAAATGGTGTATAATTTTATAGCACTTCTCATTGAAGACCCAAAGCGCATTACAGTCACAGACCCATTCACCCGTTTACACACACATTCACACTACTGGTGGCGGCTCCACTGCCAAACACTGGCGCCAACATTCCACCAGAGGCAACGTGGGGTTCAGTGTCTTGCCCAAGGACACTTCGACACATGGGCGGGCAAGGTGGAAATTGAGCCTGAAATCTTCGAGTCAGGAGTCGACCACCCTACAGCGAAATTTTGAAGATGATCAAGTTTGGGGATTTAGACAACAGTTCGGTTCATTGGAAGCATCCATGCAATAGCGGATATGGTTTACCATCTTGTTTAGAAAGTGTTCTTGGTTTATCTTTATTTGAAAAACATACCCAGACTTTGTCAGGGTCATCGCCATGTCTGGGTTCACCAAATCCATAGTCACTACCAAATCTGGGTCCCTGATTTGTTAAAGTTTAACTGGTTTAACTTTTAACCCCTATTTAATGGCCACAGGTTTTGTACATAGAGTTCAAAAGCGGTCGTTAAAACTTGGGTTGCTATGCATAAAAGCAAGCATTTTGATGTTCATCTACATGTGTTTTTATGCATAGACTTTTTATTGGATGTGGTTGCTTGAAAACGTGTTTCCTTGGGCTGTGTGAGTATAGTTTCAGAATGCAAACCAACATGTCAACGGTTTCAAAACAGGGACATTTAAGCAGCAAAACATCTATTGGGAAAAATTATATCTTGAAAGTACATTTGCAAATGATTCAATGAGGATTTTGTGGAATTATCAGACTTTTCTTTGAGGACTTTATGGGATTTTCTCACTATCATGTGGTTGAGCACAGACACATGTACGTCAGTGTTCCCTTCATATTTAGGGATTTCTATTGGTATATACTGCAATTACTATAAATCTGACTACCTCACCCTAGCCTTTATTTACTGGATATTAAGCCTAATCTTGAAAGCAAGTCTTGAACCTCACAGAAGACGTGGCTAAATGGTCCTCACAAGTAAGTACACACCCAAGTGTGCACACTCTGCTGTTTTTATGCAGACCAGATGCTCAGCTCTCTATGTAGTCCTCACTCATAGAGCTTCTAGTTGCGGTCTTGAATAACACTTGGTTCTTAGACAACTAATCATTAACTGAAGCAGATCACAGAAGAGGAACGATGACTGTGAAGATGACTTTGTGACACATTCGGCATTACTGACGAATTACTGAGAAATATCATTAGCTTGAGCTTTTAACAGTTGACGGATTTGAGATTCCTAAGGATTGAGAGTTGTCACCACGCATGCTGACTGAGGGTGATTAACTAACAGAAACCAGCTGAGTCACTTAACTACTGAGACGTTGTGTGAACATGAGGAAAGTAGAATCACTGAAAACAGAAGGCAGACAACTAAGGGGAACAGTTAGACGTCACCCCCTGGGTTCTACTTAGGAAAAATGAAGCCCGACTTTGGATGAGTGTGTTGACTGGAGTTTACACCTTAACAGTGAAAACAGTAGTTGAATGGGACAAAGTCAATTTTAAAACTTTGTTGGGTTCACTTATTGGTACTTTCACATGCCATTCACAGAACCTCCTCTAGTAGCCTATTGAGGAACTCTATCATATTTGAAAACAGATGGTAGGAACTTGACTCTAAGCCTTAGTTAGACCTGCCCTTATGACTAGATACGGGATCATCGGGCAAAAAAAGGGGGAACCTGTACGAGGCACGCAGGTAACCTTTGCGAAATAGCAAGGTCTTGGTTAGCCTGTAGAGAGAACATGTTCATGCGCATATTTTCCTATGGTTATGCCGTGACCTACAGGTAGTAGAGAACACTAATACAAGACAAAAAGAGAGACGTAAGGGTGAAGTTGGTGAAACATGGTATGTTGTATGGACATTTCCTTTTTTCAACCCCTCAAATTCTGCAGACTGCACCATGAGCCTGTCAGGGCTGTTCAAGTGATAAGTGTGTGCTCCCAGCTGTTAAAAATGAGCAAATTATACAATCAGAGTGTAGTTTGTGTGGACATCCTATAGGCCAGCACGTATCGCAAGCACACCCCAAGGATGTAGGGCCAGTACTCCCAACTTACTAACGACTCGAGAGTGGCATAAGGGTACCACATAAATACTTCACGATATACTCAGCACAGATACGACAATCGTCCTATTTTCAAGAAACCTTAAGGGAATTGCACCTGCTCTTCTCATGGGTATTCGCCTTTAACCAGTCACTCCTCACTACGATCTTTTTTACGGGCCTGGACAACCCAAAAAACCTGCAGCACCCATATGAGTCAACCTTGGCTCTGGAAGCAAATGACTAAGACATTAATGATAAAGACTGTTTTACCTATCACTCCTCCCGTCTCTGTTTCAGTCCTCATGGGTCACCTCCATGTTCTTTGTTCTATGATGGTAGACGAGTGCAAAAACTGTTTCTCCCCCCCGACAACATCATAAAGTTTGGTACCACCCAATTATGTGTCTGAGACTCCTAAAAGCGTTTAACCTGTGAAGATCTTGTTCGCACAGTTTACACACGGCTGTTAAAGTTATTGGGCAACATTAAATGTGGCTTTTGAGCGTCCAATGAAATGCCGTGGTATGTTTCCCTGCTTGATATTCACCTATGGATAATTGTTTGCAGCAGGTCACTAGTGAGAACATGGCTGCCAGCACTAGTGCAGCAGCAGCAGCAGGGTGTCATATTTCTCTGAAGGCTGTAGATGCATTGAGCAACATGCAATCAATAATCCACAAGCCCTTAAGGTGACTTTGTCTGTCTCCAAAGAATACTAATAAAAAACTTCCCTCTGTAAACCAACATTAAAGCCAACAGACTCCTGATGTTAAATCTTATAACTTCAAGTATTTTGCTGCCTTCCTCTTAACCAATTTTGCCTTTTTTTCCTGCTTTCTCCTCTCAGTAACAATGAATGTTTTGGTGAAGTAGCAAAGGAGCTGTTTGTATGTCCACACAACAGATCGTAAACACTTGTGACATCATTGTCAATGACTCAAAGGGGAGAGCACCGGCTCAATAAATCACAACCATTCTTGAGCTGTAAACTCTAAAAGTGGGAGGTTAAGACGTAGAACTACCGGGTAGCCCCCAATAATTCACAGGAACACTTAACATTCCTAAAGAAAAAGCTCTCTGGTCTAGTTTGGAGGTCTTCTCCAAACTGCATGGTTTGTTCTTTTTTTTACACTTTATTGTTTGGAGTTTTTATAAAGTTTGGGGATTATGAACAAACCTGTTTTTTAAAAAAAGACTAACAGCCAATTATTTTTCCCAGCTCGTGTTTATATCCCGACACACCTCCCAGGAAATGTACCTGCATGTCGGATCAATGCAGACAATTGCATCTGGCACACTTGGCAGCGTTACCGTTGTGGCTCATACTTTTGGCTTCTTCTCAGTCTCACAGCTCGAAGCTTCCCATTAATTAAGTCCCCATAAAGCTTTATGCTAACTGTTCTGGCTGTAGAGATTTTAGTTTATTAGATGAAACGTTTACCCAGTAATTCCCACAATCCTTCTTGCTCAGGGGAAAAGTAGAATTAGTTTTATTTTGTAGGTCAGCTCCAGCTACAAAAAAAACAAAAAAACAAAAAAACAAAACAATGGTGTTCTAGATGACAGGAAAGATCAAACAAAAATGCACTGTTGTAAATGTAAATAATTTTTACCAAGCTTCAGTGTATGATTAATCATTTTTAGCACTACGTGAACAGAAGTCTGGTGGGACAGAATGATACCTTACAGGAGCCAAGTATGGTTGTGGTGTGTGGTCATTTGGGTGGTTGCCCAAGGCTTTCCTCAGCATTCCTGTCTTTCACTAGGAAAAAGTGGTTCAAAGTCCTCTGTTTAGAGTAGTTATGTCAGTATTGAGCATGAATGGATGCTTTAAACTTGCCTTTATTTACAGAAATATTTTGGATTGTTTTATGAGTCTACATAGTTTTAGAATTACAATATGTCTGAATTATGTTTAATGCAAATGAAAGATTCTGATTGTGCAATGTGACCCTTAAATTTAACCATATTAAGAACCATCCCCATTGACTGACCTGCCCAATGATGGCCCAGACTATTGATCATTTCAATAAGCATATGATTCACTGAAGTGGGCCTTTTTGAAATCTGTTCCTAGCTAACAGCAAACACAACTTTGTGACTGTAAATCTGAAACGATTGTCTTCTTTTCATTTTTGAAATGAACCGGCAACTTCAGCTAAAGTTTATTCAATCTGAGACACGCAAAGACGACAAGTCTGTACTGGCTTTAGACTGGTTTCAGATGTAGTTGCAGACTGATATAATACCTGTAATTATTTTAAGTCTCTGAATTGGTTTTGATATGAAAAAAAAATATTTGTGGTCAAATAAACCAAAACATCAATTCATTTGGATTTTTATAGTGAAAGATTAAAAACCATATACTTTTAATTTAATGATCAAATATGGCAATTAAGACATTCAACATTGGCCACTTTTAAAGACATTGGATAGTGAAAAAATGTGTCTTTAAAGAGGACAGCAAACACAAAACAATATTTAAGCAATACCCAAGAAAGACAGGCAGCATTGTTCATCTGTGGGACTTTTGTTGAGCAATTTCTATTGTTTTCGTCACCTCTTACTTAACCTCTTAGTTCACAAAGCTTCTTGATGACACTAGTAGATAACCAGTAGTTATTTGTCCTATCAACTGTGCTAGAAACCAGCATCACTCGAAAACACAACTTGACAAAGACTTTCTGTCTATCACCTTGTCTGCTGTGTCCTGAAAAGGAATTGACCCCGACGTGATTTGAACACGCAACCTTCTGATCTGGAGTCAGACGCGCTACCGTTGCGCCACGAGGTCTATGTGTGTTATTAATCAGCTGACAGATGTACTGCCAGTTACATTGGCCCCCCGGTGGGAACAGCAACACTTGCCAGAGCTAATGCAACAGTCATAAAACACACACATACAGGCACATGCTCTCCCTTTTGTCTGCGTTCCCACACTCCTCTTCTCCCCGAGTTGCTCACAGGGTTGCCAGCTAGTGTTCATGCGGTCTTGGACAGGATCAGACAATCCAGAAGAGCTGTCATCAGGGCTTAGGTTGCGTGTGCGGTACAACAACCTCCTTGTTTCCTCTCCATCTCTAAAGCGGAATCACTTTGGTGGTAACCTGATCAGACAAAGGTGGCAGGATGTTTGTCCATTCAGGGAATAAAGGAGCAAATGAGGCAACGCACTAAACGGGTCATTGGGACAAGACCCGACCGGCGGTGCAATACTCTTCCATGGGCTCTGTCACACCCTGCTTATCAGCTCATATCTGCTCTAGTTCTGTTTAGTGTCAGCATAGCAGAGATTATACTGCAGTCAATGGATGCTAAGCTGGCTTTGCCTTAATGTTTATAGCTCAAGCAGAATGTTGGCATACCTGCCATTGTTCACGTTGCACAGTTATGTTACACATCAAATTTAGATTTACAATTGGTACTGCCATTAAATGCTATGGAGATCTGTCGGTACTTTGGTCGAGTGTACCCCTAATATGACCGCATTGTGGTTACTCATTCAAGGTCTGGAACATATCCATCTTCTTTTGCTTAAAAGAAGTACAAAATAAAATACAAATTCTACACAAAGTCAATTTAATTTAAGTGTTCATATTTGCAAGAACAAACACAACTAATGTCCAGATCAACAAATAATGCATTAA
>NC_050531.1:17649041-17656321 GCF_002922805.2 Oryzias melastigma
TTTGGTCGAGTGTACCCCTAATATGACCGCATTGTGGTTACTCATTCAAGGTCTGGAACATATCCATCTTCTTTTGCTTTAAAGAAGTACAAAATAAAATTCAAATTCTACACAAAGTCAATTTAATTTAAATGTTCATATTTGCAAGAACAAACACAACTAATGACCAGATCAACAAATAATGCATTAAATGAACCTTCGTCATTGTCATTGGCCTTTTCTTGACATCCTTTAGCATCGTTTCCACTGAGCAGCCCGGTACAGGAGAAAAAGTATGGGATGGACCAGTTATTTTTGGTAGTGTTTCCACTCAGTTAAGCCTCCCTCCCACTGAGCTGTTCGTTTTCACTGTGCATGTGTAGTATAGATTTTTGTCACTGTCCCTGTAGGGCGACAACTAGAAAAGCAACAACAATGGAGGTCATCCAGCACCTTGTCTTTTTCTTGCTTTACTTTTGGTGAATCGTGTATAAAAGGAATTTAATGTTGTTCGAAAGAAGTTTGCGGGTGGCTAAGAATATCATTGTAAAGAGGAAAAGAGAATCGTTAGCTTAGTGCTACATTGGCTTCACTCTCTGCCAAGCAGCGGGTAGCAGCAACAACTCCGTTCCAAGCGTACCATTCTATTTTTCTATGGATCTACAACAGATGGGGGCCCTCAAGAGGCACGGGTCAGAACTGCTTAATGGGCCCATTTTACAATGGAAACTCTCAAAATACCAGATTGAACCATACCGTATTGTACTGGACTGGTCAGTGGAAACAAGGCTGATGTTGTTCGGCTAAGAAAGCACATACCTGGGCAGCACAGTGCTTCTGTTGGGAAAAGGTATAAATGTTGATGATGGTTTAAATGTCTAAAGATGATTAGGAAACCTTCAAAGCATTAAAAAATCTCCAAGAATACCATGACTTTAAATGTAATATTGACCACTAGCATTGGTCAAATTAATGCACTGATTTGCCAGCAAATAGTGTAAAGATTCCCTTTGGTAAAGGTTTTAAAGTGATGTGTTGCTTTTCTAGTTTTTCTTAGAAAAGTCCAATGGGCTTCTCAGTTCCAATCCTCTACAACTGTCTGAAAGTCTTAATGTCAATTAAGTGTAATATAATTTTTCCTGATGCTTTTTAAAGGGTGATGTTACTTTTTCACACACAAACTGGTTTAAGACACTCTTTCCTCCCCAAAACAACTTTTAATTTGCTTTCTTTGCTTAATTGAATAGAAATTTGATGATGATTAATATTAAGGTTACAACTATTTAAGTTTGGAAAATTTAAAAACAAAGAAAATATCTGGGAATGTAAAATACATTTTTCTTGGAACCATCAAAAGTTCATGGGACTTTCAAAGTAAAATTAAATTTAAACTGTGGGAGAGAAAAAAAAAGTGTTTTTTTTTTTTTAATTAGCAGCAAGTTTTAGGCAGTATACATGAACGTTTATGTTGTCAATGGGGAAAAAAACAAATCCTCCACTCAAACTAAATCCACTTCTGACATTATTTATTACCAGTTTGAGACAACTGATAAGAAATGAGATTACAAAATTGGTTTCGTCTTTTTTTGCCAAAAAAAAAGATGAATCGTTTCCTACTTGTTTGTAATCTTCAACTTGTATCTTGTGGTTTTAAGTAAACAAGAATATTACAGCAGTTTGGTGCTTTGCTGAGATAAGTGAACCCTTCTCGACACAGATGTAAAGCGCGGGTAGAAGTTTGCTCAGCACAGGTTACACTGGTTTTTACAGGTTTTTCCTAATCCTCTCTGTTTGCCCCGCGGTTGACAGATAAGCTCTGTGTAGTTGTTCTCATGTTGCATTTTGCTTGTCTCTGAAATCCACAACTCAGATGGCTTCTGAGGACTTGACTTGACAGCGTTGCTTTGTATTCCTGTGACTTTCAGCCCTTTTGTTGATGACATAATGCAGGCTCACATACAGATGCTGTCAGCCTTTTTGAAGCACGTCAATTTGTCTTTCAGGCAGAAGCTAAATGCATGTAAATCCACACATCTGTCTTTTATCTGGTTTCTCTGCTTATTTGATCACTTCTAAAAGTACAGTGCGGTTTCTCTATGCAGTAAACTGCGGGAAGTTTTTCTGTGCTTTTCTGTGTATGAAAGAAAAACATTTTAGAAATCAAAATTGATGCAAAATAACATTTTAGGGATCAAAAAAATACAAAAAAAAAAAACATTTTACAGTACAAAAATAATGCAAAAAGTTTAGCAAAAAAGCATTTTTAAAGAAACAAAGTAAGGCAAAACAAACATTTACGGAATAAAGTAATGCAATAAAGTATTTTATAGAACAAAGTAATGCAAAAAACAAGCATTAGGGATCAAAGTTATGAAAAAATCAGTTTACACAACAAAGTAGTGCAAAAAAAGAAACATTTTATGAATTAAAGTAATTCAAAAAAGCATTTTAGAGAGAAAAAAAGTAACAAAAAAATAAGCATTTAAGAGATCAAAGTAAAGAAAAAAAACTAACATTTTAGAGATCAAAGTAATACAAAAAATGCATTTTAGGGATAAGCATTTTAGAGAACAAAGTAATGCAAAAAATAAACATTTTAGGGATCAAAGTAATATAAAAAAGACACTTTAGGGATCAACGTAATACAAAAAAAGAAACATCTTTGGGATCAAAGTAATTAAAAAAAACATTTTAGGGATTAAAGTAATACAAAAAATAATTTTAGAGAACAAAGTAATGCAAAAAAATGCATTTTAGTGAGCAAAATAAGACAAAAAAAAAGTATTTTTGAGAAAAAAGTAATGTAAAAAATAAACATTTTAGTAATCAAAGTAATGAAAAAAAACTAAAGATAAATATAATGAAAAAAAAGATGAGAAAAAAATGCAGCGTTTTTATGAAGTATATCATAAATGATAAAAGTAACACAAGTAAGCATTCAAAATGCCACTGCCTCTTTTTACCGTTTGAATAAATGAAGGTGACAAAAAAAACTTATAGATGGACAGGACAAGTTAAAAAAAAAAAAAAAAACTTATAGATGGGATAAAACATAACTGTAAGTTAGTGTTTTAACTAGTCTTAGTGTAACCTTTAAAAACTTATTTTGTTTTATAAAACAAAAGTAATTATTTAACATTTAAATAAAATAAAAAATGAAAGAATAAAAGCTCAAAAAATGTAGCTCAGAAGACTGCATGCACTTAAATGACTAACTCCACCACTGCCAGGTTCTACAGCTGCAGAGTTGAAGGTCTCTAAATGAGCAGAGAAGATCTGCTGTCTGCCCACGTTAGCTCTCCTGTTCAGCTGATTCTGTTTCTGAGCCCTCGGTCACAATACTCTCCTTGTCCGTCCACAACGGCGTGCAGCTCAACATCTGATTAAGCCCATATGTGTTTAGATGGGATCCAGTCCATGTGCTTAAGTTGGCCGACTGCTGGCGTACTTATGAAAACTGATGTTAGGGAGCATTTAATCTTTCTACTTTAAGTTTCACTTCCAGTAAAAAGTTATTTTTACAATTAAAGTGTTTTTTTAGTTCATGATGGACAATCTGTTCATAAAAAGTAAGTTTAACAAGAGATTTGGGATTCCTCATACACCTGACTTTTGCGTTGAATGGAGAGTATGATCCCTTTGTTGAAAAACAAAGGGATCATACTCAACTTACTCAAAATTGACTCCAAAACAGTGATCTTAAAGGAAATTTTAACTTAAAAATATATGTATAAAAAAAAACATGTTTTCGACACTTGAGTTACATGCCTACCCCAAAAAAATTCAACTACATTCTAAAACATAAAAGATTATTTATTTAAAAAGTCTAGTTCACCAAACATAATTTAGGTGTTTTTCAAACTATGAGATGAAAGCATTTTGTCAGCCTAATTTGGAATTCTTGTATCATTTCTGTATATTTTCTCTGGTTGGTACTGGGAAAATAACATGAACTAAACCCAAACATTTAGCAAAAATGGTAAAAAAAAATAAAAAAACGGTTGGTTAAAATCATTCTTGCAAGTAATGAAGAGCAAAAAAAAAAAATAAAAACAAATCAAACTAGGTAATGCTAAATATACATTGTAATCTGCAAACTATTGCAACAGGATACATTTACCCATAAAATAAAACTTTAGATCACTTTAAATCTCATTTTCTTTTTCTGCAGTGTATCCGTTTTTGTAAATCAGTGCATAATCTAGTCCTAAATCTAAGCTATTTATCACAAATCTGAGTTTGCGGTTAAAGATTTATATTTGCTTTCTTTACTATAGGTTTAATTCCATCTTAGTATTTTAAGCTGCTTACTTTTCTGCCAGTTATATTCAGATGATTGTGTCTTTTTACTGAAACGAATGTTTGTTCCAAATCTACGTGAGGATCTGGATGGGTGACGGGCCAGAATGAGGAAATGACTTTTGTTTCCATGTTTAATTCTAGTGGTGAGTTTGTGGCTTTGACCAACTTTCACATGTTTTCCATGTCTTTGACGTTGTTTTTAAAACCACTGGGTTTACTGATGTAAAAGAACACATTTCCTTCATTTGTCTTTTAGATCAGCTTACTTTCGACCCAAACATTTTACATTAAGTGTTTCTGAGGAATCATCACATAAAAATGTTGGTTTCCTCTCAAGTTCGTTGTAAGAACGTTCCTTTGTTCCCTCCTTCCTTTGTTCGTTCCTTCGTTTCTTTCTTCGTTCCTTCGTTCGTTCCTTTGTTTATTCCTTCCTTTATTCCTTGGTTCATTCCTTCCTTTGTTTGTTCGTTCCTTCAATCCTTTATTTCTTTCTTTGTTCCTTCGTTCGTTCCTTGGTTCATTCCTTCCTTTATTTGTTCATTTGTTCGTTCCTTCCTTCCATCCATTTTCCAAATCCACTGAATCCCTATAGGGGTTCTGGGGTTGCTGGAGCCTATCCGTGATATTGTGACTTTGTCAAGGTTTCCTCTTGAGTTGGTTGTAAGAACTTATGAGACACTTGTTTCCTTGCTTCCATCCTTCCATCCATCCATCCATCCATCCATCCCACTATCCTTTTTGGTGTCATGTTGTTGCTGGAGCCTATCCTAGCTACTGTTTGGTGAATTCAGGGTACTCCCTTAAATAGTCGGAAGTATGTCGAAAAGGTCTCGTCTTTCCTTGGTAGAAATAGAAATTTGTGTTTTCTATTGCAACTGAAAATAAAACCCAACAATTAAAAAATGAAAATTTTAAACATGTTTTTGCTTCATCAACATGATGTGATGAAAGTCTTTCTTCTTTTTTTTCTTTAACTCTTTAACACTGACACATAAATAACACTTGCTCTTTGACGTATAGTAATTCTTTATTCACGCAAACATCGTGAATCTGCTGACTGTGACGTGGAAAAAGTGACTTTTCATTTCGGCTTTGCTTCGAGATGCAACACAATACGACCATGTCAACACTGGAGCTAAAGCTCTGGAGTTAAACTGCTCCTTCAATGAAGGCCATACTGACGGCTCCAATGATTTCAAACTCCAATCAAGTCATTCCTCTGATGTCGTGCGTACTGGGATATCTGCTCCGGCCAAACGTTCATTTTGTTCTGCGTCCAGACAACCATGTGCAGGACATCCAGCGGAGCATTAAAGTCCCTTCTAAACGCCGCCGTGATTCCACTGCCAGCCAACTGGATCATGACATGAACGGCTTGATGATTGGATCAGCCGGTTCCTAAGGAGACACAAGCTGTTAATTCAGTTGGCCTGCCAGTGCTCATATGCTGAAGGGTTTTATTCATGTAATGCTTCAAATCCTAAGCCCACACCACCAGTAAATCGGATCTCATTACGGTTCATCTCCAAGCTAATACTATGGTGATTTTTTTTTCTAGGACTCTAGTTACTGGGTTCAGGTGCACCGACTGGAGCATGGAGATGGAGGGATTTTGGACCCCGATGACATGCTGTGTGACGTGGTGGATGACAAAGACAGGGTGAGTTTTGTGGAGGATTTGTATGTATTTTATTATGGCGTCATTCCTGAATCTTCACTTTTGAAGCTGTGGGCAGAATTCCGTAAGTCCGGGTGAAATGACACGACAGAGTCTGCTACGCTGCCGTCAATTCCCCCCGATCCCGTTTGATGTGTGCACACTTCTATATTTACCCGTACTTGGGGTAAAATCAGAACATCTGCACCGCCCACTCCACCCCAGTCCCACTCCACTCCTCCCACGGGAGCAAAGCGGTCTGCAGCAGATGTTTGGCTTTAACTCCACAGTCTTTACCTGATGATTTATAGGAATAACCACATTAAGGTTAGGGATGAGCTGAACTGAACTGATACTTTTGAAACGGTTCCAGCGCCTAACAGTCCTCAAATCAGTACTTTTAATTTTTTTCCAAAAACCTTTAAGCAGGTGTTGTGCTTTCAAGAACACGCTGAACGTGGACTTCTTGAACTTGCATTGAGCATACGGTGTTCAAGTTGGACTGATGCTACCCGATCCTAGCGAATGTACTCACAGTTGGAAGAGGATTGATGTGAAATGTCAAAGTGATGCAAATCTTTTGAATCTTCCTCCAGGTTTTTTATTTTGCTTCTCTATTCTGATACATAACATGTATTAAAAGCCCGGGGGCCGGATCCGGCCCTCTAGATAATTATATCCGGCCCTCCAGATAATTTTAATTCATTGTTATTAACAGCCCGTACTTATCTTACTGATGAGGTCCCTGAATCAGAATCTTATAGTTAAATCAAACTTATGCTAGGTTCGCTTTTGGCATTAGGATTGAAGCTTCACACACACTCATGGCCACACCCATCCTTATATGATCCCGCCCTCAATCGCTGGAAATACAAAACGATTCTCCAGAATGCAAGAGGTTGACATGTCAGAAATAAAGCACCAAAATCCACATTTGTGTACAGTACCCATAGTTTCGTATGTGTCAGCACCGGTTCCAACTTGGCATTAAGTTTCAGCACCCGTCCCTATTCATGGTTGGTCAATACTTCTCAGTGTTTAAGTCTTTTTTTAGTACTTAAACTTGGATTTAAAAATGAAAACACATAGAAATGGCTCATGGAATCTTGGGAAAAAGTGATGCCTCCATGTCCAGGTTTAGTAACCTTGGAGTAAGCTGTTATCTGATCTGTTTCACATTCTCAAACATCTTCAAAGATGGATTTCGTGAATTCGAGTTTATCTGAAACATTTCGAAGATCTGATCATCTGTGAGATCACCGACTTTGGACATTTCTCAGATCTTTGTTCAAATCAGATTTGGGTAAATAAGGGCTACAGTTGGTTTAGGCAACAAGGAAGA
>NC_050531.1:17656432-17661243 GCF_002922805.2 Oryzias melastigma
GAAAAGCCGAAAGGAAAAGAAGAAGAAGAAGCCCGATCTTATCTTATTTCTAACCTGCATCATTTTGACAAAATATATCTTTTTGGAGAGTAAAATATTGAAAGTTATTTAAGGTTTAAGTTGATTTATTCCTTCCTACTAATTCCAAAATCGAGTGCACTCGAAATTCCCCACAAGTCTGTGAAAAACTAGCGCCCATCGATGCTCACTAGATTAGCATATATACCACAATGCATTGCGCTTGAACAATTTTGAACAAAAATTGTTTAAATGCAATATTTGAACAAACCATGCACATTTTCACCATCGGAACACAGTGGAGTCATAAATAAACGTTGTGAAATGTTCGTATTTATTCGATTTTCAGTTCGTGAAATCAGTGATGTCAAATCTGGCGTTTAGAAAACCGAAAGAAAAGTAGTGAGCTTCTTGTCCGAATTACCTTTAAAATCCAGCACATTATATAGTCCTGCACTATATATTTTCTAGTAGTTAGAGGTTACCAAATCCGAGTCGCTGGTCAACTAGTTGAACTTTAACACGTTCAATGGTTGCATGTTTTGCATGTGTAGAACAAATTGGACTTTAAAACTTAGGTAGTGACGTGTGAACGCAAGTTTTCAAAGCTGAAGCCTAAAACACGCAGAATCTTATAGTCAAATCAAACTTATGCTATGTTCGCTTTTGGCATTTGGATTGAAGCTTCACGCACCCTCATGCCCACACCCATCCTTATATGATCCCGCCCTCAATCGCTGGAAATACAAAACGATTCTCCAGAATGCAAGAGGCTGACATGTTAGAAATAAAGCATCAAAATCCACATTTGTGTACAGTACCCATAGTTTCGTATGTGTCAGTACCGGTTCCAACTTGGCATTAAGTTTTGGCACCCATCCCTATTCATGGTTGGTCAATACTTCTCAGTGTTTAAGTCTTTTTTTAGTACTTAAACTTGCATTTAAAAATGAAAACACATAGAAATGGCTCATGGAATCTTGGGAAAAAGTGATGCCTCCATGTCCAGGTTTAGTGACTTTGGAGAAAGCTGTTATCTGATCTGTTTCACATTCTCAAACATCTTCAAAGATGGATTTCGTGAATTCGAGTTTATCTGAAACATTTCGAAGATCTGATCATCTGTGAGATCACAGACTTTGGACATTTCTCAGATCTTTGTTCAAATCAAATTTGGGTAAATAAGGGCTACACTTGGTTTAGGCAACAAGGAAGAAGCCTGCAGCAGTAACAAGAGGATACATCAGTTTGGGAAGCATGGTGGTGGGAGCATAATGGTTGGGGATGTTTTCAACCTTGGTACAAAAAAAGACTTTACATCACGGCCTGATAAAACTGATGTAATTACATGAATTTTAGTATATTTGAACTTCTAAATCTGGCGAAAAAATGTATTTTATGGAAATTTTATCAGAGGAGGAATGTCTTAGGATTTTTTCTAAACTTGGTTTGTTTTTAGGTTGTAGATATTCTTGAATCTTCCTTTTAATAAATGACAGATAAAAACTCTTTTTTTCCATTTATTCTTCCAGAACCTAGTAGATTTATTAGCAAACAGTTCAAGTCTCAAACTAAAAAAAAAAGGGTAGATTCTAACATAAACATAAAAACTTTGAAAAATTAATGCAAGAAATAAACACTGTTTATGATTTTTGTATGACACATTGGAATTTTATTCATTTATCTGGAAAATGTCAGCATTTTGATTTATTTTTAAATATAAATTTAATACAGCTATAGTTCATTTTAAATAGATAATTAAATACATTTCCAGAATCCATCCATAGAAAAAAAAATATACAGATGTTGGAATTTCTTTTTGTTGTACTAAATTTATATTTAAAATAAATCAAAATGGGGACATTTTCTAAAATTGTTCAGGACAATAGATCCATAGTTCTGTTGGGCCTTTTAGGGTCAAGCTGTATCAAATTAGACTTTCAGAAATTGTCAGTGGCGGGCCGTGCATTTCACACCTAGGCCTTCAGTAGTGCTCCATCTGAATCAACCCAACCCTCATTAACTATTTTATGGCTATAAAACTTCTAGTGCAGGTACAACTGCGACACACACACCAAAAGCATAAAAAATAACCTGATAAAATTTCAATATTATGTAGGGAGATAGCAAAATTTTACTCACCAAAAATCCAGATTATTTAAACACAAAATCCATCCTTTCTATCCTCAGGAAGATTTCAATCACTCTGTCGTGCAGAATCCATGCGTTTCGCAGATAGAAAGTGTTCCGTGGCTGTGATAAGCTGGAAAAGCCTCTTGTGGTCCAGGAGGGAGACAAACATCAGTTTTTGTGATCGATCAAGGTCTGTGTCTGGAAAATAATATTTGGGCGAGGATATTGCGCTGCACGCGCCCGCGGTGCGTTCAGGAGCCTCGTAGATTTCAGCTTCACTCCGGCTCAACGGAGTCACGGAACTCCTTTACCCGTCCCAGACAAAACTGTGCCACAACTTTACCCAGACATTCATTTTCCACCAAAAATCAGACGATGAGACGCTTTCCACTGGTAACATCTTCAAACCTGACACGCCGCTCCTCGGCACCTGTGTCCGTCAGCAGAACCAGAGCGAGCTGCGAGCTGTCCAATCAAAGCTCGTGAAAATCCTGACGTTTCTGTGGGCCTTCTAGCTGGCCTAGCACGTGGTCTCCTCCAGATCTGATTGGTTGAAGCAACAGTTTGGTAGACAATTATTTTATGCTACAGGGCCCGCAGAACTGATTGTGAAGGCCTTCGGGCAGATTTCTTTGACCCTAGCAACAAATGGTGCTGCAATGTGATTGGTTAATGCTTAAATAGGAAAATACACGTCTGGAAGCAGCGCAACCAGGGAGACAGCAATGAAAGGACGAAGACAGAGCATTTGGAATTATAGAATACGTATTCACGGAAATAAATAATAATTAATATCAGTCTGTGATTCAGATATTTTTAGGCCAGCAGAGAAGGCTTTGCAGGCCCTGACGGCCCGCCACTGGAAATTGTGGATAGGAAATGATGGGATTTAAAATGTTTGATGCCAGAATAGATCAATTTTTCTCAAAAAAATTAAAAAAAAATAAAAAAATATTTTCCACACAACTCAAAAAAGCCACATAAGGAGCATTATTTATTACAATAATTCTATTTTCTAAATAAAGCAAAAGATGTTTGTTCCTTTTTACATTTGTTTTATTATGTACACTCCTAATTAGTACTGAATATTCTTTTCGAACAAACTTAGTTCCGATATTGCAGCTTTTTGGTGGAACACAAAGCTATAATAAAGGAAGATTTGCTTGGTTTTTGGTGTGTGTGTTGGGGGGAGTGTTTGTAAGGCTGTGCGTTTGTGTTTGTGTGTCGCTGCACAGTTGATGAGGACTGGTGGGTGCCATGGTTACTCATCAGGTGGGATCACAAGGGGGGGAGCAGCTGTTTTTCACCTGCTTTCTGTCTTCTCCCTTTTATTTCCCCTCATCTCTGCAGCTTTTGACACCTAGCTGTCACAATTGACACATATTGATGTATAATATATATACATACATACATATATATATATATATATATATATATATATATATATATATATATATATATATATATATATATATATATGTATATGTGTATGTATGTATATAGTTTTTCCCATTATTTTAACAGTGTGCATAGGTGCTCCCCCTGGTGGCAACTGGGGTCATTACATTATGACAAACATTTGTATGCATTTTTTTTCACATTTTCATTACAACTTCTTTATTATTTTAACGCAACTCAGCTGTAAGTCATATAAGAGCATAAAAGTCATGGTGGAAACCTCAGAGTGGAGTTCAGATGTTGTTCTGTTTACAGGTGGAACAGCTTTGTGTGTGTGTGTTTGTGTGTGGGTGTGTGCTCAGTTTGTGAAGTGGAGCCAGTTTGCCCAGTTTCCTCCAGGAAAGCTCCTGACAGGCCTGAGCAGTACAGCAGACGCCACTGACAGAGCTGCTCAACCTGCAGCTGCTGCTGTCAGACGTGGCGAGAGGTGACAGTACCGTTTTTCAATAAAAAAAAAGAAGCACCTTGTTTTCCGTTATGGCGTTGTCAAACTCAGATCTTATCTGGAATTTGATGCAGTTCAGGAATGCGTTGCTTTCCTTAAGCCTAGAGTTGACATCAGCTTACATAGCAACCATGTTTGCAGTCTCAAACAGTCATTTGTAGTCTTCTGTGCACCTGTTTAGGCAACTTTTAACCTTTTTTGTTAGATGTTTGGTGCTGATAAAGGCTCTGTTTCTGTTAGAAGTGAAAGTTTTCAGTGTCTCTTCCACTCAGGTGTGTGTTTGTGTTTTAACTGGTTCAGCGGTGCGATTATGTGGATGTGATTCATGGGCAGTGAGTGACGGCTGCATGCTGCGGCCTGCCCGTCTCTGCTCCAGTCATGATCTAGCTTCACCTGCGCCACACAGGCGACTCTGTTTCTTCCTGCAGTTTACGCACTCGCTTCATTAAAGATCATTTTTCAGAGTTTCCACTTTATTTAAACAACTGGGTGAACACAACTGGGTTTTGTTTGAGGGCGTGCAGGTTTTGTGTTACACTGTGGTCCTGTACTGCCACCATCTGGTTAAAGTGGGGTACTGAAAAGTTGTTTTACCACCCAGATTTCCCTTTTTTTAACCAAAGAAAACTGATTTTTATGTATATTTATTCATAATTTGTCAGAAAATGACAATTGTGTTTGTTGTGTCTCCTGCTGTAAGGTTTCCTATGAAATTATGTTTTTTTGTGTGGAATTTTTCTCATGATGGAGGACATAA
>NC_050531.1:17661388-17662398 GCF_002922805.2 Oryzias melastigma
TCTCCTGCACTAAGGTTTCCTATGAAATTATGTTTTTTTGTGTGGAATTTTTCTTATGATGGAGGACATAATTGACAAAAATTAAAGTTTAAATGTCACTTTTGAGCATTTCTTTATTACAAAAGTTGTGAATCAGGAACAGACAAAACAATGTAGATTTAAAAAGATTTTATTTGTGATGTAGCACAAATGAGGGGAAAAGGGGGCGGAGTTTCTAAAAATTAAAATCATAATTTACTTTTAAAACTGCTCAAAAGATGATCGGAGTTGACAAAAAAGTGGAAAAGATGACTGAGTGAAGTCCATATGGACCATTTTACTTAATGGAAAAGTGGTTGTTTCAACTATAATTAAAGTTATACATTTTCAACAAAAAAAAAGTGAAAAATTGTGCCAATATGTGGAAATCTACTAAAATTCACAGAGGATTTTGACACCCAAAGCTTTAAATGAACACACCAAAAAACAGCTCAATTACTGTGCATTATTTATTTTTTTTATAATAGATATTTGCTGATCCATGTCTGTAAATGACGACAAATGGAAAACATACAATAAAAATAAAGTAACACATAAAAAAGATGATCGGTGTGGAACTTCAAGCAATAATGGATCAAAATCCCCACAAGGAATCTGTTCACTCAGAAACTTTTATTTTTTAGAAATCCCCTAAACTTTCAGAAAACTCATATTTTTTTCTATTTCTTGAACCTTGAGCTTCATATAAATCATTGGACCCTTCTATCGTTGGAAGGTTGGAGGATTTGATGAATCAGGAGTAGTTTAGACTAAACAAGGGAGCTGAAAGATGGAATTTCAGCTGTCAGGAATCCTTGATTTATGCACACAGATAAGCAAAGTCCTTTCTTTGTTCAGTTCCTCTCTGATGCCTTAAACCTTTTTTTTTACCCCCAGCAGAGCTTTAAGCTGCACAGGGATGAAGAAAAATAAAATGTTTTTTATCAAGTAAGGCCGTTTTTGGACTGAAAGGGGTATCAAGCGAACTAAAA
>NC_050531.1:17662836-17666222 GCF_002922805.2 Oryzias melastigma
ACTCTATGAGGCCTCTGACTATAGCCCTAATGCCCCAACAAAACATCAAGCAGTGCGGCTTCGTAGCTTATCAGAGTCTTATTAAGACATTTAGGAAGAGAATAGAAAATCTATTTGAGATCAGTAAACACAACCATGAGTCGGATTATATTATTGAATTATTATTGTCTGTTTTTGACTATATGGTCAGAGTCCCAACTGCCCTTAGGAGTAAAACAGGGTGTCTTTGGGTGAAAAGTGGGCAAACCTGTACATCAGTGGCCCACACCAAATATTAAGGTCATAGACTGCTTCATGAAACCGTACAGCAAACATTTTTGTGCAGATTTTTCCTACGGGTATGCTGCGGGCGTCAGGTCTTAGCGAATGCTAAAACGACACATGGCTCATAGGCTGATTAATGACTCATAATTGCCCCTAGGTATGATTGTGTGGTCTTGACCTGTCCAGGACATACCCACCTTCACCCAACAATAGCCAGGTTAGAGTTTGGTAACCTCATGATCCCGTAAGGGAGTTGAGAAAATGGATGGATGGATGGAGACGATCCCATATGGCACAAGATGTCTTTTATTTTGAAGGAAAATCATGTGAACCTCTGTCAAAAGTCTGTTATATTGTTTTATTTTATATATTTGTTTTTTTTTAAACTTTATATTCATGTTTTATCCATGCTCAAAAAACAATAGTTAATCCACAGTTGTTATGATAGTAATAAAAAAAATTAAAGGAGTGTCTTATTTTTAAAGGATTAAATATGACTTTATGGCTCCTACTGGATGTCAGTCAATGAAAAATCAACTCAGTTGGTTTTTCTTGAGCAATTCATTTATGGCTTAAGTTTTTGGGAGAAAAGATCAATTTTGTAGAGTCAAAACTGCAACAACAACATTTCAAAGCAGTTGCTGAAGTCAGAAAAAGTCTAAGGACAACTTTCAAATGGCTGTTTGAACAAATGCTAATAAAGATGAACCAGCTTTCAACTAGACGTGACAACTACCGGAGCTGGGGCTGCGGCGGCTGCTGAGCTCCATAGGACGAACACATTTCAGTGTTTGAACAAATGCTAATAAAGATGAACCAGCTTTCATCTGGACGTGACAATTTGAATAGACATTTGACTAGAAGATGCAAAGTTAGAGACAAGAATCTGCAGAAATCAAGTTATAAAGACAAGAAGCATCTTTTTTGGTAGGAAATTAAATTACATGAATGGAATAGTTGGACAAAAGGGCTTGTTTTGTTTTTAATTTTACATTATTTTAATGATTAGTGATCCAATTATTTTCAAAGAAACTTTCTCTGATATTGAATTTTGCGTAAGTTAGATGAGATTATTCTAAGCCGAGAAGCAAAGTCAGAAAAAAACCTCTTTACAATAATTACATCAGCAGTTGTGGTGAAAAACCCTCGTCTTTATTGGTGGAACCATGACAGTGGAATGCAATGATTGTTCTGAACCTCTTGGTGGCAGTCCATCCCAAGCTAAAGCAGCAGCACTGTGGGGTGTGAAGAGCATGCAGGGTTTTTTCCTCTTTGTTCCGGACGTTCCCGCAGCTTCAAGTGTTCATCTGCGTCGCCTGTCCGTCGCGGGCCGCCGACCCCATTGGTGGAGAAAGTTTTGGACAACTGGGGTTGCCACGGCAACGGCGGTCAGGTGCCAAGCGGGCACCTGCGCTGGCTGAGGATCAAGCCGCGGGTGAAATTAACCAAAGCTAAAGCCGGGTCCCAGCAGCTGCCCCGCTGGTACCAGAACACTGCCGGGGGAAATCAAAGACTAATTACTCTGTGTGTGTGTGTGTGTGTGTGGGCACAGATTGAGGTCTGTTAGATGGCTGTTTCTTACTCTCATCTCTCAGACAGTGTGAGGCTTCCGCTTCTCACTTTCTGGGCTCTCTCTGGCAGATTTGCAAACAGCTTGTGCCTGGCATAATTTCTGCTCTAGCAAAACAAAAACTCTAAACTTTATTTAAAGCAGTTTCGACAGAATCTACAGATGATACATGGAGGTTGCTTTTTCTTGTTTGTTTGACCAACTATTACCATTTTTTCCAGTCACGTTTTACATCTTTATTCATTTTTACTTGGCAGTTACTTTCAAATAGGCTATTTTATTTCTTTGTTTGTTTATTACTAGTTTATTGGTTTATTTCACGCAATAAAAACAAACAAAAAAAGAGTAAAAATAGACATATCAAACCTATTTAGTCATAAATTGTTTGGAAATGAAAGGAAATTAAATAGGTTTAAGAAAAATACATCCATATATCATCATCATCTATCATGTATCTATTCAAAAAGTGTAAATGTATACTATATCTACATCTAGCTACAGACAGATGGATGGACGGACAAATGGACCATTCATCTGTTTATCTGTCCGTCCTTTAGATCTAGTCTTTCATCTATATCTAGATACTGATATCTACAGACGGATGTATCTATAGACTGATGGGTCTGTCCGTGAATAAGTCCATAGATCATCCATGGATACATATGTAGATATTCCATAGATACATCAGCAGCTAGACCCATTGATACCACCATTGATACGTCGATTCATACCTCCATAGATAAGTCCGTAGATCATCCATAGATACGTTTGTAGATACTCAATAGATACATCTAGGCCAACTGATATGTCCATAGATATGTTTGTAGATCATCCTTAGATACATATGAAGGAATTCCATAGATACATCAGTAGTTAGACCCTATAGGTACACCCATAGATACGCCTGTAGATAAGTCCATAGATGTGTCTTCAGAAATGTCTGTAGATACGTCCATAAATATGTCTGTAGAAAGGCCCATAGATACCTCTTCATCTGTAGATACGTCCACAGACACATTCATAGATACAGTATGTCCATTCATCGAGTCACAAATATAGATATATCTAAGTATATATCTATTTTTAGATCTACGGAGAGATGAACTGGTGAATGTATCAATGGACAGACCGTCTGCAGATACATTTGTAGATACGTTTGTGCGTCCATCCATCCAACTGTCCGTCCATCTATAGATAGATGTTACAAGTTTTGAATAAACATCTTCAGAGCCTTAATTCAGTTGTCCAGGTTGTACTAAGAAAAAGTTGGACCTACCTTTAACAAGTGTTTCTGAACTACTAAAACACCAGAGGTTCTGCAGTCTCTCTTTGTGCGGACAAAAGAAGACTTAAAAAAAGCTACACTGCTTCAATCATCAAACATTTTTTGTCTGGGTGTGTTAGTAGTTAAATACACAAAGATTGTGAGATTTATTGGAAGGATTGTTTACCCCCAACTCCTTCCAAGCTAATTGGTTATCATCTTCAGTTTTGCTAAATACATTCCATTTGTCTATATTTTTACTTCAGAGTGACATTTGTAGAGAGACTT
>NC_050531.1:17666650-17682392 GCF_002922805.2 Oryzias melastigma
TTCAGAGTGACATTTGTAGAGAGACTTAGTACAAAAAGGTTTTAATCTGTAAAGAAAAAAAGGAATTCAACTGTGGTTTGTGTTCAAAGGTAAGCTTGAATATTTGTGGTTGCAACTACAAAGATTCTAGAAGCAGGATGTTATAAAAAAAGGTGTAACATAGCATGGTTAGTAGGTAATAAACCAGTTTGTTCAGAAAATTATTTAGTTATTAATGTCTGAAACTACAAACATTAAAAAATCATTTTCCTGATTTAAAGATTCAGCCAGCACACACTCTGGTCTGGTCAGTGTGTCATGTGCTCACTTTGCATTAAACAAATAAGAAACGCAGAAATACACGTGGGCATCTTTACAGACGCCCTCTGCTGTGGTCAGCTGAAGTTTGGTCCACAGTCAGCACTGAAGCTCACCTCCGCCTTGCTCAGAGGTCTGTGGGCAGCAGCCAGCAGTTTTTCATTTGATGTTCCTCTGAGGGATTTGGATTTATGGTCTGCTGTTGTTTGTGTTTTTTTTCTTCTTGGTCTTTGAACTTCAGTCCCTCTTGGAGCATTTGCTGGAGCTCTGTTCTTTTCCCCTTCGATCCGCTTAGTGTTCATCTGTTTAGTCCTCACAGAAGGGAGAGGTTGTTATCTGCAAAAACAGGCTTTCAGCTGTTTTTTTTTTTTTTTACTTTTTATGTGATTTCTTAAATCATCATTGTGTTTTATTGCAGTATTATAAGTTTTGTTGTGAGAAAACAGCTCCAGAAACTGGAATATTATCACCTAATCTAAACAGAATTTCTATTTTTCTTTAAATACACGACACTTCATATGTGATTAAAGATAATTTACCACGGATTATATATTTTTTTAATTATGATATGCAAAAGAATCAGGGACATATGTATACAAACAGCCATAAAACTCAAACAATGGTTTACTATGACATTTAAAATGTGTAAAAACGAGGATTAGGTACACCTTAGGTATAGAAATTTCATTTGCTGATTATATTTTATTGATAATTATTATTGTTTTCTTATTGAAGTTCCTATCAGGGTCTTTTTCTTGATAAAAGCTAAGAAGTTTTTATTAGCTAAAATAAAATTTGGCTAAAAGTGAATTAGCTAAAAGGTAATAATACACATTCTGTCCGTCCGACCAGTACCGGTTCGCGTACCGAGGGTTGGGGAAGCCTGATTAGCGTATGCATTTGTTTCCCTGTCTGTGGCACGGTAACAAGCAGCCCTTGGACCGGCACTGGTTTGTGGCCCGGAGGTTGGGAACTCCTCATTAACAGGAACAGCAAGCCCGTCAAACACAACGAGCTTGGGACACCCAAAACGTCAAAAAGTGATGCGGGGGAGGCCCGAACCAAACGTCCATATATGACGAGTTGGGAGTGAAAATGAGTTTGGCAAGTAGCAAATATATAAATATATACTTTACATTAGTTACAAATTCACTACAGTATTACTTTTAAATGAAGAAACCCATAAAAACTGATTGATTTGTGACTAATAAGCAATACATATAAGTTTGGTGTTGGATATTTACTTGTCTCTTGTCTTTTTAAGAATACTTCAGTTCTTACTTCTAGTCTATGTCTCATCTTGCTAGAGAGATACAAATACATATCAAAAACACATTTAAAGCTCCCAACAGTTGCTCAGTTACAAAAGCATGACTGCCCTGTGAGTCTACTGTGGTACATCTGCTGAGCCACCAGTGGGGAAAAGATTAGCCCATTCTTGTTGACAATAGTACAGATTCGGCTTCAGAGCATATGCAGGGTGACATACACATCCCTGCGCCCGGGGTAAGAATATCATTACTCCATATTGCCAAGCAGCAGGCATCCTCTGTCTTCTGCTGTGTTTTTTTATGTAAAATTGGAGAAATCAGGTCACGTCACCCAGCTCGTCTGTTGGCTCGGAGGAAAAGCAGCTCATCATGTAGGAGTATTTGATTTTCTTGGCAGCTTTCCCTGCAGGAGAGGCTTCCCCCCACAACCAAATACCTCCTGACATGGTGTCACCATGGTATTCTGCCAAAACTGTGCCAAAAGTAACGTGTGGGTTTAAACGCCTCGCTCTGCACATGTACAGGAGGCGCGTTCTGGTGATGTTTGTGCCCGCGTCCTGCAGGAGAATGCTAGGTCTGGTTGACAGCTGTCAGGCCTGCTTTGGTTCCATTGTCTGGATGTGTTGCCAAACCAGCCTGTTGTCTTCAGTGGCGGGGTTGTGTGTGGGGTCTTGGCATTGCCTCAGGGGGGGTCAGGTCAGCTTCTATGAGACAGGCCCTAAATGGAGGTGACAGAACAGACCATCCGCTGGGATCCTACAGGAGACACCCTGCTGGTTTAACTACGAGCATTAATGTAACAAAGGAGCCGTTTTTCCTTTTTCATCCGGGGGAAGTTGCAGCCGCCAGGCTCACCGCCATCATCTACTCTTAACTTTCAATTTGTATTATTCCTATTTCCTGTCGTGCCAACATGAGGCTCTTTAAAGACTCACTTCAACATCTTTTAATCTATGGCAAAAGTGGTTTTTTTTTATTATGATTATGACATTTTTAGCCAAAATTAAAAGAACCTTTGTTGTTTTCTAGGTCATAGTTTCTGCAGAGCAGCAGGAATTCAACATTGGTCTGGCCTACTGGGTCCACTTCATAATTGAAACGCTAAAAGTATCGTACTAGTTCAGTCCGGACCACTCAGTGGCAACAAGGCATACATTTCTGCATCAGAATAGAGCTTAGCAGGGAGCTTGTGGTCTGCCGAGTGTATTTTCTATGTCAGAATTAAGATCTTTTTCCAATGACATTCTTTTGTTTACTCATGATTCACGATTTGAATAAAGAAATACTCAGAAATGCTATTTTAAGCTTAATTTTCTTAATATACCATACTTTTCGCTCTATAAAGTGCTCAAAAGCCGTAGTTTTTTTTTTTTTCCAAAAACGTAATTGAGTCTTTAAATCCAAAGGACTTTATATGTATATGTACAAATTAAGGTTGTGGTTACTGATTTCAAAGCGATTTTGAGAGGTGCACAGCGGTTTGTCAAAATGGTTGGATGGGTGTTGTTATAAATATGCTAATGTGGCTAAGGTGTAGTGGAGTTGGATTGTGTATTTTTTGTGTTATATCAAGGCAATGTAAATGTAATTTTTTAACAAACTATCAATATTTTCACTATTAGAACACAGTGGATTTATAAATAGATGTCATAAAATGCTCGTATTGATTAGACTTTAACTTTGCGACAGTGACATCATACTTGCCGTTTAAAAAAAAAGTAGTGAGCAAGGTGTCTGAATTGCTATTAAAATCCAGGGCACTAGATAGTCCCACACTATATAGTTTTTTAGTAGTTAGGGTTTAGGGTGGGGATTTGGGCATAACCATGTTCTTGGATTACTGTGAACGCAATTAATAAAGTCTGAGTGACGGACTTATCTTCTACTTCTTTGTCTCACTTAATGAGCCTTATAATTTGGCGTGCCTTATATATGACGAAAGTTTGAAAATTAACCATTCATTGACGGTGCACCTATAATCCAGTGCACCTTGTAGTGCAGAAAATATTGTATTTCCTCCATGTTTAGAAAATTCCACAAGAACATGTATAAAAACACCAGAAAACAGTTTTTGTTGGAGTGGGTCTTTAAAGTTTGCTTTCTGTCAGAAGAAGCTGTCTTCTAAATTGTTCTGTAGAAACTTTGATTGTTCAAAGTCAGAGTCAGATGAACAAAAACTGTGATCTTCAAGTCTTCCGTCTTTCATCCTGCAACCTCTCGACACAAGTGTCTTTTCTGCATTCCAAGTCTCCCTGTGCAGCTTTTGTCTCAGGAGTCTCTAGACCGAGAGTGGCTGTTTTCAACACTTGACTACTTCCCCCAGAACCATCTATAATTACCCTCCCGGATCCAAAGTCACTCCAAGGTTGTGCCTGAAAATTGGCTCTCAAATAGACGTTGGGCGCTCCATTTTAGCCTGAGTTAGTTCATTACAGGCTAAATGATATATATGCACGCTTAGTTGGGATTTTTAGTGGTGTAGATAATGTAACCGCTCGAATGGTACATGGGGCTGATGGAAGATAGATGTCAGAATTGCAAATTCATGTGGATTTTACCTTAAACCCATGTTTTATTGCATATGGGAGCATAGAAGGTAATATCTTAAAAAATATTTACTATAAGGAAAAAGGAAATATAATGACACTCAAAAAAAGTCAATTTGAATACGAAAACAACAATGATTCATAAATAAAAATAATGCAAAAGGCTTTTTAGCAACTTCATGTTGATAATGGTGTTATATTAGTCCATAAATCTTTTATTCCCCCCAAAAAAACAAGCTATTGCATTTCTGGTGCAGACTATATGTGTTTTCAAACACTATTTATATTTAAATCAATAAGCATGGAATACAATTAATATTATAAAGTAAGGAACGCTTTTTGTGATTTTATTGGCCAGTAGCAACACATAAAAAACCCTAATAAATGCACACTCTTTGACATACCGTAACTCTTGATTGTTTTTACAATCAACGTAAGTCCGCTGAATATGACCCAAAGAAAACCGGCTTTTTATATTGCATTTACATTGACATGCAACTCATAAATTGTTGCGTAACAGCACAAAACCAGTTTTGTTTGCAACAGAATTAGCTGCTAAATTACGTTGATTATGTAATCACATCACTACTAAGTTTTTTGGAATTCAAAATCCGCTAAAATTTTGTAAATTGCGTAAACGGTAAAAGAATTACGGTGGTCAAAAGAATAATGGCGTTAAAGCTTAAGCTCTGGTGTTAAAGGGCTGAATATTTGTGGAATCTAGTACAAGCTTTCAAGTTTCTTGTGCAGTGTTATTAGGAAGTTACTGAAGATTTGTTTTTTCCATTTACTTATTTCTGGGAGAACAATTCTTTGAACTTTAGTTAGCCATGTCGCCTTGAAGCAGAATCGGCCACCAGAACAAAAATTCCCTCCATTTTTTTCTTTATTTTTGTGTTCAGAGTCTCCAAAAAGAGTAGTAACATTGGGTATTCATCGTAAACACATGACCAACACATATTTAAAAACAAAACTTTTATTATATTGAAGTACCTTATCGTTTGAGTCCAGACATGTGTTTAATAATACAGATGTTGGTTTACTCCACTGGTCAGTGACTGATCTTGCCACAAAGTGCAGAAACACTTCAAAGACTCGGGAACATTCCCTGTGATTCCCTTCCCTCGTCCAGAGGCAGGTCGGATGCAGTCAAAGCAGGAAGGATGAAGGGAGAGGAGCAGTGAAGAGCAGACACGACCACAAGCTGGGGCTGCTGGCAGCGGAAAGTGCCACCAAGCCAGGGAGACGGTGCCAGGGCCGCGAAGCCGAGTCTGGCTTTGGAGAGCTTTCCGCGGGCATATTGTAACAGAGCTGAATCCCTCCAAACACCAGGCCTGTATGCTCTAAAGGGCTCTCGCCTCATGGTAAACCCAGAAAAAAGCCTCTTCAGATTATGTCCTGCTCACATGTTGCAGCCTGGAGTTTTTCTAAACCACTAGAAGAAGTGAGAATTGATATTGCTGGAGGGGAAAAACTGACATCAAAAGGATTCTATTGTGTGATTGGTGAAAATGCACAACTTCGTTGGCGTGGGTTAGCGATATAGACGCTAGAAAAGATCAACCCTCTGGTATGTCACGTTTGGAACAATAGGTTTCTTTGAATAATTGCTGACAGCGTCCTTGAGGAGCTAAAAACACTTCTCTTCAACTATAGGTAGCCACACATCTGAAGCCAAGTGTGAATAAAACCACCAAATGCTGCTTCTAGAGGAGAACTTCTGACAGTTGCCTGCAACTAGATCAATGTTTGGTCAGTTCGATTTTTTGCATGATAACCTGTAACCAAATCTAGGAGATAAAGAGTACCCATGGTTATCTTCGTGGGACATAAATTTAGAACATTATTGCAAATAAAACAGACTAAGCACATTTATTCGCCTTGTTTTATTACAAAAATTACCATCCACATAGATTTTGCCAGAGATGGGGACTTGGACTTGAACTTCAGTTGCACATAAGTTACACAAACAAAAGCTTAAGACTAGACTCGAGCCCTGACCTCACAGAATTGAGGTTTTGACTTGTGAACAATGTTTAATTGTTTGGTCTTATTTATCTTAGCTATGGGGCATTGCTTTCAAGTCTTTCAGGACATAGATTTGTCACAGAAGACTTGGGCTTTGACTTGAGATTCCACCTCAACGACTTTAGGGTTGATGTTTGGGACTTATGAACAATGTTAATTGTTGAGACTTGGCTTGAAGTCACAGTAAAAGATTTGAGACTTGACTTGGCCTTACCACCAAAGACTTGTCCCTTGACTTGAGACTCAACCTCAAAGACTTTAGGCTTGAGTTTTGGGACTTGTGAACAATGTTAATTGTTGACACTTCATCTAAGTTACAGTGACTTCACTTGAATTTATCACTAAAGACTTGAAACTTCACTTGAGTCTCCACCTCAAGACTTGCCAATCGTAAGTGTTGTAACTTGACTTGAAGTTACAACCAAAGACTTGAGACTTGACTTGCTTTTGAAATGTCTTTCTTCTAAAGCAAATGCATGTGTCCGTGTGAAAACAAAATTAAACTAAATTTTACTTAATTAAAATTTTATAGTCTATTCCACACAGTCTGTACTAACAGCAGCATACTTTTTAAGAGAATAAGATCTTTCAAAAAAGGAAAAAAAACAATGTTTCTTTGCGGCATACTCTTTCCTTGTTCGTTTGCAAGAAAGTCAGGAATACTAAGAGCTTCATGCATTCATTATAGAGAGTATGTGAAGGTCAGTGGGCCAATTTGTAAAGGCGAGCCTCAGTGTGTCTTCGTGTGCGGTCGTGTCTTTGTCCAGAGGGGATTTTTTTTCTGGTAAAACCATGGTAATACCTCCTCACCGCCTCCTTGTCTTTCCTCTGTAGAAAACCCTTTTCATGTGAGTGTACAGTATGTGTGAGGGAGGTATTGTGTGACATATCTTAAGAGTCCCTTCTTGAATGCCTTATGTCTCTTCCACAGCAGATGCTCCACAGCCTAAGGCCCCCTCGGTTGTAGCTCGTTATCCGAATGTGTGTGTGAATGGAAAGCCTGCACGCTATTCCCATTCGGAAGTCAGCAGGGAGCTTTGACTATAAAGCCTCAAATAATAGGTACCCATTTATCTCGGAAGACACTCATCCATCAGTGCACCCACAAACACACATGCGCACGTGCAATGATTTGTTATATTATTGCTCTTTTGTGCCAGGGGTACTGTCCTGTATCCCTGCATTAGTGTAGATGTCTGCCGTTGCACATTCTTCATTGTGTTCTGTCTGCGACGTCTGCCTTTCTTGTTTAAAGGCCATTACAGTGTAAAAGCTGTGATTCACTTGCTAGCACTGTGTGTGGCCTCACCTTTTTATGACACTCCCTGAGGACACACGGACAGCGCTATCCACACCCTTCAAAGAGGAGCGTGCATCATTTGTGCATGCCTTACCCTTTGTGCTTTACACGATCTGCCCCATGTAAAGTAGCCAGTTACTTTACGGTAGAATTAGGGCCGTAAACAAAGCTATCTAACAGAAATAAGACAAAAAAAGGACTGAATGCAATAATTGCATGCAATCTGAAAGAAAACATAGAAAAAGACATTTAAGGGGCTATTATGAGTAACTGTTAAAAAGTTGGTAGTCGTCTCTATCTTGGCAGGCTATGACATTGCCAAACTTTAGACTTCCTGTAAAGTCAATTTTTTTTGGTATTTGATCATCTGAGTATGGGTGTTGTATGGATGTTGGTCGTTTTGTACAACTACACACCGATTTACAGTTCAGTGGGCTAGTTGTAGAGTGTCTAACTGGAGATTTTGGGTTCAAATTCAGAGTCGTGTCAAACCTAAGACTTAAAGTGACACCCAATGCCTCCTTGTTTGACCATCAACATGAAGGGGTTGAATGGGGTGGGATTATATAAGTTTGCTTCCTCCCACTCCCTTTCAAGCGATCTAGATGTACTTCAATGTGATGTGTTTTTTTCATGTATTATTCCTGACTGAATAAAAAAAACCCCATTTCATTCATTCATTCAATGGGGGTGTCAAATGCATTGAACAAATTTCAACTATACTAGCTAAATCAGTTTTTTAATGCATGTTTATATTTACGTTGGACCTACTCACTTGCTTGTGCCTCTAGTGGCTACTTAGTGAAGTGACCACACTGCATCACTTTTTCACTTTTGTCCAACCTAGAAGTCAGTGTGCTTCCCCTCAGTAATTACTAAAGTATTTGGCGTCCCTCAGGGCTCTACTCTAGGCTTTCTTTTAGTTATTTTGCTTTTTTCCCACTAGGATAAATTATTGTTTTCCATCATTATTTGATTTGAAACATGAAATTATTTTGCTGTTAAACATTATACATCTGTCATAATGAAGCTGCTTGTCAAAGGTTTTAAGAAGTTAAGGTTGTTTCTTACTTATGAGAACCTTTGAAATAGTCGTTTTGCAGGGTTTTATTTATTTTTTAATATTTCTATTGTATTGTTAAGTCAATCTAAAAAAAACATCAACTATGTTTCGATTGCAAAAAAAATTGTAGAGCACACAAATTCTGTTTTGTCGTTTCTTTGGTAATGATAGTTTAAATTGAATATTGCTTCTCAGCAAACTAAAGCAATAGTCTTGATTCCATATGCCGTGGTCACAAAACTTTTCTGTCAACATGGACTCTTTTCTTACACTGATTTTGCATAGTTTGTGTTGATTCCTTAAAAAAAATAAATAAATAAATAAGTAAAAAAAGCAACCAAAATGTTTTTGGTTTTAGTGAGCTTTTAGCTAATGAGGGATTTTATGGGACCCGCATCTACAATTATTAGCTCTGTATCTATGGCTCTTCTTTTGCTTCGGTAAGCCTGTTAAATAGTAAGAACACAGACTTGGCTTTTCCAGTTGAAACACATCGTGATCATCTGTGCTAACGCACTCTCCAGATACCAGCAACACACACATGCAAACTCTTAGCTCCCTTTCTCTGTAAGTCAAATAAAAGAAAAATCCTCCACTTCTATTGCACACGCAGACATTTATATTATGTGTAAAGTGGTATGAATCTCTGCCAAAGAAACAGCCAGGGAGTTCTGTCTCCACATTTGGGAAATGAATTTTCTACAGCCCTCATAGATAAAACTGCAACAGCTGCAAATTTATTTATTTATTTTATTAATGGCTGTTATTTCCAGTTAAATGGGAGAGTAGAATGTAGAACCTCAACTCCTCTATCTTCCCAGGGTCATACGCTTTAAGCAATTTCCAGTAAATGTTGGACTCTGCCGTCGCTGATTTTGCGTTATTTCACGTTCTCTGCTTTTATGGTTTTCATTCCGATCAACTCTTTTTAGAGGTGACGTGATCCTGCTGGCCTGTGGAAAAGTAGCACCTCCAAGTCTGAGGCCATAAATTACGAATGAAGAAATGTGGACAGTCTACTTGGGATTGACATATTAACTTTCTCTAAATGGTAAAAGTGACTCAGCTGTCTTAGATGTTAAAGACTTTATTCCCCCACATCAAAAGGTTTCAGTTATTGCACATCCATGGCATTCCAGATGCCTCACTAATTTAGGTTTGAACATTTCTTTTAAGCAGAGGGGATTGGGTTTAACCAAGACCAATAACTGTTGAAAAAAATAGACAAAAGATGTGGTCATACCATACTTAGGTTTTTATCTTTCTAATTGTTGCCATATTGGTGGAAGATGGTGCCACAGAAACTAGACTTTTCTAAAAATTTGGGTTGCACTGTGGTGTAGTAGTTAGGACTCCCACCTCAAAGCAAGAATATCCTGACTCAAATCTCAGCTTCTTAGGTATGCTTCTTGGGGAATAGTTGTCTCTAAATTGTCCCTAGGTTTGCTTGCATGTTTGCGTTTGTATATGTCAGTCACCTGAAAATAACACAAAAAACTCTGACTCTTTACCATAAAGTAAAAACTTGTTTCCAACCAATCAGGTAGGTGGGTTGTCTTAGCAAAGTTTGACTATTCCTTCAATGAACATTAACTCCTTTGAGAATCTAACAAATAACTTGTTTATAAAGTGTGAGTCCAAGTTGTGACATGAGTAACTGCCCCTGGCTTAAGTTTGCCTCGTCTTTTAAAGGGCTTTTAATCTAGAAGCCCAAAATTGCTATTTAGCTAACCCTTTAATACCTGAGAATAAGCACCAGTGTTTACATTTTTTGACTACCTTTAGCTTTACAGCAGTGAAGTGTTCATCCATTCAACGTAAATCATCTGATTCTGTTGCGACGAAAGCAACTTTGCGTCATTGTGGAACAATTTATGTTGGTGATGTTTTGTACATGTTGGTGACAAATCGATACAAAAAGCCGCTTTTCTTTGCATCAGATTAGCGTCTGTTCAATCAAATCGATTAAGAAGTCACATATGCCAAAATACCATCAAATGGTCACCTTAATGCCAGTTTTTGAGCAAAATGCATTGAGGCATTAGTAACAGAGCAACGGCAGTCGTACTTTTACAGCCGGGGTTTTAAGAAAAAGTTACAATCAAGCGATGACTGAACCATTATTTGACATTGGGCAGTGGCTGCCGGGGCACAGTTTGATTCCTATGGGGTCCAGATGTCACCTGATTTTATAAAGGCGTCATCCCCACTTGACTGATGCCGTCTACATTCATGACCATGTCAACTATTCTCAAAAAAATCGTGCAGCGGCAGCTAAACTTGAAGATTCTGCCGATGCCTCCCCATTGTGCAGTGGCAGTTGTACATATATGTGATCGTATAGCATTAGTTGTCGCCAGAGACATCTCAGGTGTAAAAGGGTTTAAACTTGCTGTGATGAATTGATTCATGCTGCCGGAATATAAAGACTTGATGAAATGAGTTTGAATTCTAAAAAATGTGATTTAATTTATATACTTTTAGTGTCACATTGGTCAGCACTCCTATAAAACCTTCAAGTTCTATTAATACACTATAGAGTGTAGAAAAAAACAGAACAAAAGTACAACAGAGATTTCCCCCATTAGGAGAAACAATCACTGCTCCTGGCAGCAGTGACAGGATGCTAAAAATTCATGACGACAGAGGAATAGAAATGACAGATGTGATGCCTCGTTGTGTTCAAAACAAGTCCTTCGAACGTCAACCCTGAAAAGTAAAGAAAACTTTTCAATAGTTTCAACTGTGAAAAACTCTTTAGATGGGAAGAGTGAGATATACCTGTGGAGACTTTGTGACTATGTTTAGTTTTTGTTTTTTTATTACTACAAAGAAAACATACAAAATTACTTTAAATTGATCATTTTCTAAATAAAAGTCTAATATTTATAATTACAGCATAAGATTCCAGAAATATCTTGATGAGGAAATCTTGGACGAACTCAATTCTCCGATGTCTCCCCTGTGAGCGGATGATCCCATGTGTATTTAAGTGTGCGTGCTGACACGGTGCCGTGCCCCAATTAGCGGTGCTGTTAGGCGAGGTGCGACACCTGAGACCCTCAGAGCCGCACTGGGAGTTTCCTTCTTAACACAACATTAGGGGGAAGCAGCCCCTGCTTTTGTTTGACAAAGACCTCACAACGACGCCCTGCTCTCGGGCCAGCGTTAATATTTAGTCAGAGGGACGGAGGAGTGACAGAAAATAGTGTCAGTCACAAAGTGAGTCACAGATGATACATTTACCTTCAATTGTGGTTTTATCGAGTAGTGCCCAAGTGAATAACAATGAGTAATATAGCTAATTTTAGTCATCAATATCAACAGATCTGCTAAGTATGGGTGGGTATTGGCAAGAATCTGGTGATATGATACATATAACAATATATCTGATGACTGTACCAGAACAAATTTTCCCCTTTTTTAAAGATAGAAAGAAAAAAAAACCTATATAGTGCATGTCTCATAACAACAAAAACCGTGAGGTTGACTGAACATTGATGGTTCTTTTGCAAGATCTTGTTGTAGTTGGGGATTTAGGTAGAAATCAAAAGTAAGATGCTGAGGGACGCTCACAAATAATTAATTAAATATCATCTTGTACGCATTTTAAAATCGATTCAAGTATTGCCAAATTAAATATTGCAATATATCAACGAATCATTTTTTTCCCCACACCTCTAGTGTCGAGTACTTCATCCAAAAGTTTGGCAATCAGGCCCCATGTCCTCTTCTTCCTCAGTCTTTGTAAAATGCAGGCTTTGTATCACAAAAAAGTTGTGTTTATGTACTTATTAAATGAAATTTAATAAGTACATAAACACACAAAGGACACAAATGTTAAAGGAAACCTTTTTCAATTCTATTCTATTGTTTTGCATTGAGCAGCTATCCAATGATTGGAAATCTAGAGAAAACAGAAGACAAAAAATGGGTTTATTACTTTAGTCTCAAACTTTTGAGTTCAAAAATATCCAAAAAGTCTCAAACATTTGTCTGCCTTTTTTTGCACAAAACATCCCACGTATAAAAAAATAATAATAACATTTTTTTTTCTTCTCCCGAATCATCACCTAATAACTTCAGAACTTGTCTAGTGTGATTTTTTTTCATTTAACGCCGGCAGAGGCAGATGAAGACAGAGGGTGAAAAAGTGAGAGATGTTCAGCTTTTATGGAATTGTTACTCGATACGAATAACAAAGAGTCGTAGCAGCGCGAGCAGGTGATGCCGCCTGTGGCGTTTCGCACCAGCTGACAGGCGCCTCCTTGGTGGGTGTAGCCTCACGTTCCTCTCGTGCTTAGGTGTGTCAGTGCGCAGCTTTCTCTGTCTGTGTTTCCGCTTATAATGTGTTATTTATGTTTGTCCATGTGTGTGCAGAAAAAAAAAAAAAAAAGCTCCAAGAGGATTGTGGGAGTCTGCTCTAGTGACTTTCGGTTCATTTAAATTGGGCCGTTCAACCCAACACTTTTTTTTTTACTTTATGACCCTCATATCTTTAATTATGACTTGCTTTAAATCACAAAGTGGGTAAAAAATTGGTTTAAATCATGTTGCAATTACAATAAATGCTGTGTAATGCTTGTAGCTCGTAAAGCATCTTGCAGCTTATTAAGTTAATGGGGAGGAGAGCGGCTATGGCAGACGGAGGGCCGTTGATCTTTTTGTAAAGTTCTCCAGTTAAATCTATGCATTTTTCTGAAAGTTAAGGCCACATTTTATTATGATTATGATTTTAACATGATTATTATTATAGTAACACCATTCTTAAAATTTCAGTATTTATTTGGTCAGATTTATGCCTAGATTGATGGATCACCAAACAGTACATTAAAGACCCCTCAGTACTAAATACGAACACAAAATTTGATTTTATAAATGTTTTTGTATATATAGTGGCTAAAATCATTAGTTGGCATTTATTGGCGTTTTATCTTTTTGAAATAGACTTAAACAGACTTAATCTTTTGCAAAAGCGTTCCCAGTGGTCTTTTTTTAATAATTATTCTGGTTTTAGCCAAAATAAAATAAAAAAAAAACCTGTGCCGTTTTCTTGGACTTAGATTCTGCAGAGCGGCAGGAACTCATTAGAAATTCATCTCTGAGTTGTGGGCGGGACTGTTGTTGTTGAAACTCCCCCCCTCCAGTTATTGAGAGCTGTCTGTTTACATGCCTTCCTGCTAGTTTACCCCAATCTAATATAGTGGAGCAGGGAGCTTGTGGCCCGCCCATTTTCTCCATGTCAAATACAGTCTTTTTCCATCTGAAATTTTCCGTCTGTTCCTGATTCACAGTGATTTGAATAAAGAAATGCCGTTTTTTTTTAGCTTAATTTTCCTTATATATGTACTGCATCATCACAAAAGTGCCACAAGAATGTGTTCTAAACACAATTTCCATTAGAGTGGGTCTTTAAAACATTATTCTGAATGTTTACTCAAAGCATAGATTATAAAAATGCATTAAAAATGTAGACAATTAAGTTGTTTTTGTGTCCTTTTGTCTAAAAAATTACTCTCAGTAAGTCTGCCAGCTCACTATTTCTTTGCTAACAATCTATGCAACCTTGAATGAAACAATATTTCACCTTTATAGGCAGTTTAGGATGAATGGTGAACATGAAAATTGCCCAGATCTGCATTTTTCCCTCACAGACTAAACTCCATGACTCTGAGGAAATGGCAGACTTCTTGATCTATGCCATACACGACTTTCAACTGCAGTCGGAGCAGCGCCGGCGACTCTGGGGTGTCAGGATGATGTAGAAATACCAGCTTGGATGACTTAAGGTGCTCCTTCTCGTTGTAGTTCTCTGAGGCTCCAGAAGGGGGCACTGTGGTGCTACAGTTTTTAGCTGTAGCAGTCAGATTTCTTCATAAGCCAACACTTCCTTGTATTACACCCAACTACACCCAAAGACTTTAAAGCCTTTACCGTTGAGGAGAAATTGTTTTTTTTATATATATATAATTTTGTCAGTTTGATCAGATTCATCGTTTGGTCACTTTTTGAAATTCTAAATGATTTTAGCAGTTTGTCAGAGATCAAGGGGCGTCTGGATGACCATGGATAAGACCCGGTCAACAACGAACTCGCTAAACCAAACTGGTTCGCAGGAATGATGGAATTATTTCATAGATGAGAAGTGTTTGAGGCTGGAGCTGAACCCCAGTTGAACTTTCTCCCTTCTTCACCCAGATGCAGAAAAAGTGGAAGTACATCCGTTTCTCCACCGCCAGGATTCTTTTTTTTTCCCTCTATTCCATCTCCCTCCTCCTCGTCCTCAGACAGTTGCCTTACCCCATGCGTGAAATGCCTCCAAATGGTTTCCTTTTGTCTGTTAGCGGTTCTTGATGTTATGCTTTACACTAAGCCTGGCCTCGGTGACCGCGCAGAAGCTGGAAGGCACGTGTTGTTTTTGTTGGATTCAAATATTAAACAGTACAGGGTGTGTTCTCGCCTTACGGACTGTTGATAGGTGTGCGGCGATCATGTTTGGAGAAATTTGCCATCTCATCGTCATCGCGCCGGATTCACACTGGTCCGTCTGCGGTGCGTCTCCCTTGCGTTGCGTAGGGAGTCCGTCTCACAACCATCAGTTAGTTTATATTGTCTGTTGTGTCTCCAGTCCGTCCCCTCGGCTCCTGGTTGAGGGGTTTGTCTTGCCGTGTTGAGTAGGGTTGTGTATTGGCAAGAATCTTGCAATACGATGTGATATATCGTGATATGTATCGTATCGCGTTATATGTCTCACAATACAATACATATCATGACATATCCCAAGACTGTACCAGAACATTTTTTTTTATTTTTAAAGAGTATGATTTAGAAAAAACAAAAAAAGTCATACTAAGTAATACATGTCTTGGAGCGACAGAAGTTCATTAAAAATTTACCTCTGACATGTGGGCGGGACCATTGGCATGGAGCAACCACACCCCCCTTCCCCTCCTCTTTACTGAGAGCTCTCTGTTTACACTCTCTCCCACTAGCTTACAGCCCTCACAATCCCATCTTAACATTAGTAGTTAAACAAAAATGTTGAGCAAATGCAGCCGAGTTTTGATCCAGATTCCAGCTCAGGAAAACTAAGACGTTCATGGATCTATTTGTCTGCAAGAGAATGCACCAGAATGGAGGGGAGCAGCATGTATTCTACGTCACAAATACGATCTTTTTCAAACAGCATTTTTTTGTCTTCTTCTGATTCTCATTGATTTAAACAAAGAAATACTCA